>NC_056725.1:595285952-595395952 GCF_019279795.1 Protopterus annectens | reverse complement strand
TTCAAAATCTAGGATTCACTCTGTCTAAAAATTCTTCTCCATTCCCTCAGCTACAACTTTTTTTTTGGTTTGCTCGATGGGCTGTTTTTGTAAGGTGGCATCTTTCTTCCTCCAGACAAGACAGTACCACACACAGCCTACGTTCCCTAGCAAAATAGATGCCTGTGTCAGCCTGCAAATTTGTAAAAGCCCTGGGGTTCATGGTTTCTAGAGTTCTTATGAATCCCCATGCCTGGCTCCTTGCGAGGAAAATTCATGATGTCTCAGGTCTCTGTGGGCCCAACACCAGAATTCTCTGTCAGCAAGTTTCAATTATTGGTTGTCAAGTTTGGAACTTTCCTCCAGTGTACCAAACATGTAGACTCCAGTCTGAGAGTCCTCATTGTATACGGTGTGCCAGTATAAAGCATCAGATGCTTTAGACTTTGCTTGTGGAGCTAGCTTCCAAGAGACGAAGATCTGAAGTGTAAAACGCCCTGCACAAGGGATTTAATCAGTGAGATGATGGCTTTAATCAGTGGTCTCATATCTATGCACCGTTTTTTCCAAGTACTTTCCAAATACTGACTGACAGTACCATAGTTGTTGTACATAAAAAGCAAGGTGGGACAAAAAGTGTGCAGACTAGCTATGACATCTAGGGGAAGAAGGTGGTCTACATTCCTGTGCGTTAAACACAGTGGCATATTCTGCAAGCATGTCCAGGACTGATCCTTAATAGTAGATGTTAGAGAGAGGACTTCTGCATATCCATCAGTTTGGAAATCCTCACATAGATGGTTGCATGAGTGCAGAATGGGCAAGTCTGTTTAGCTGCAGAATTCCTTGTACACAAGGAGTGACAATGGATGCCTTTTCAGTAACATGGAAGGGGAAGTTTCTATACGCCTTTACACTTTTTATTCTGCTTCAGAAGACAGGGGGAATCCAAGGATACAGCTGCTGACAACCTTTTGGCCATGACACCATTGGTTCTCTCTTCAAGAAAATATCCAGGAGTTAATACCAGATTCTTCTCTTCTTTGTGGCTCTACTTACTCTATAGAAGGGGACCCTAGTATATCCAGAGGTACAGATCCTGTGGATAAGGATTTCAATTTCTTTCAGACAACAGTTCTGTCAGGGTATGCGACAGTAATGTAGATTAAAGTCCCAGATTTTCAAATTGATCACCATTGCAATATTCTTCACATCTACCATTGCGGGAAGTTACCTACACATTTGTACTTTGGTAGTCACAGGAATGAAATGAATTGTCCAAGTGTCCATAGAACGTACAGATCTGTACACTTACCATAAATGTAGATGTTCGAGTGTATTCACTGTTGCAGTCATTACATTTAGGTTACCTGCTTTGCAGTAGCCCTCAGTCAGCCTGATTAACAAAGTCTTGGGTCCTGCATTGGTTGCTGTCCCTTCTTCCATGATGTCAGGTCTTCAGGGGTATAAAACATGCAGCTGACGCCATTACATCAGTTTTTCTTGCCCCAGATGTCAGGTGCCCCCCTAATAGGAAGCAATTAAACCTATCACACCAACAGCACTACTAGATAGGGGCCAAGGGTACTAGCTGAGAGTACAAGGGTCTAGGGAACCACTAAACGGGCGATTAATACCGCACAACGTGGCTGGGCTAATATATGCCTTCGGGCAGATAGCCCAGTACCAACCTATGAACCTATAAATACAAGGATATACCTCCAACAGAAAAGCAAATACACCAAAAAGCTTTTAAAGCATAATAAGTGACAGTAGAGGTATAGCCAAAGGAAGAAAAGGGGGCTGGAGGGAGGGTAACCAGGACTGCAACAGTGAATACACTTGAACATCTACATTTATGGTAAGTGTACACAACTGTACTATTTTCTTTGTGATTCACTGTTGCAGTCATTACATTTGGGCAGATTCCCAAAGCTAAGGGTTGGTGGAGGAATTTAAATAGAATTAGGACCAGCTATAAGGCCCTACAAGACTGCAGTGGCAAAACCAGCCCTGGATTTAGATAAAGTTGGCAAATGATAATACTTTGTGAAAGTATGTACAGAACTCCAGGTAGCAGCTTCTAAGATGTCCCTAGTAGGGACTCCCTTGAGAAAGGCTGTAGAGGTGGATGCAGCCCTGGTTGAATGGGATCTGATGCCCTGTGGGATAGGTTTTCCCATGGTGCTTACAGCAGAAATGAATGCAGTGACCTATCCATTTTGAAACCTGGGGTTACTGCTGTGTCTGGGTTTGGCTTGAGAAGACCTGGAAGAGGTTGGAAAGGACCAATTTTTAGAGGGACAGTGCCTACTAAATCTAGGAGGCTGAAATTCTAAGAAATCTTTAACAGTTTGCATAGATTAAGCTTCATCTTCCATCTTTTTAAGAACTTCCTCAGCCTTATTGCCAAACAGGTGGTCCTGGATTTAAGGGAGCATCCAACAATTTAGCCTTAACATGATCTGGCAAAGATTGCTCCTTAAGCAAAGCATGCCTTCTGAGCACAGACCCAGTAACAGCAGCCCTGCAAGAGGCCTCTAATGAATCAAATCCACATTGCAAAGAATGTTTTCCAACCTGTTCAGCAGAATGCATTAAATCCTATAATTCTTTATTTTCAGCACAGTCAGGCATTAACATCATTTTCTGTTTAATTAATCCAATAACATGTTGTTGATATTTTAACATATGAAACTGGCAGTTTAAAGCCCTAATGGCCAAGGTTGCAGAAGTGTAAACTTTCTTGCCCCATATATCCAGCACCCTAGAGTCTCTATCTGAGGGGGTAGGATTTTTAGCAGCAGAAGTCTTAATGCCCTTGGGTCCCTGTGAAACAGTCTCTGGATCCGCAATAGGATTTTTAAAAAGGAACTTATGAGAATCGGGAACCCTGTAATATCGGTCAGGTTTTCTGGGAGCAGGAGGCAAAGAATCAGGGGCCAAACTAGAGTCTGAAAAGGCATCAACAATGTCTAGTACAGGAGGTATAGCTAAAGGCCTATGCTGAGACAGGAGTAAGAAATCCCCAAGCCTCTTTTTAGAATCAGAAAAATCCTGGCTTTCCCAGTGGAAATGCTCCCTTAGAGTATGTAAGGTTTCACCAAAAGAAAAATCCTCTGGAGGGGAAGCAGAGGGAATAGAGTCATCTGCATCAGACTCCTCATAAGTAGATAAGGGCAAATCCAGATCATCGTAAGAATCAGAAAAATCAGAATCCTGTTCAGAAGATTCATAAACAACTTCAGCCCTAGGTCTCTTAGAAGGGGGAGGTTGGCTTCCCCTGATTAGAGAGTTATATAATCTTCAGCCATTCTTGTTTTTTAGGCATAGATGCCCAAGCATGTGGCCTGGGCGGCAGTTTCTTAGACATGGTTCGAGATTTTGGCCTAAATGAAAAAGGAGGCATCGGTTTAATATGCAAGTCCGTAGGCCTGAATACACCCTCAGAAGCCGGTGCCTGCACAGCGGCTCCAGACCCATCCAAGGTAGAGACATCCGCAGGTTCCACAGTTGAAGCATCTCACGGCATACCAGACTCCGAATGGGTCTCAGTAGAGGCCTGCGAGTCAGAAGTAGCGGGCATCAGGGGCTGCAAAAGCATCTCACCGAGTACCGGCAACTGGCTTAGGATAAGTGTCGTCGGCAGCTTTGGACCTCGGCGGCCTTCTCTGACTATTTTTGCGTTTTTTCGGAATCCCGGTAGTCGGAAGGCTAACAGACGACATTTGTGGATAATTAAACTGAGAACTGAAATATTTAGAAGTGAAAATATACCGACGACAGATAGTGCGCTGGTTAAATAAAGCACAAAACCGACAGCAAGGCACGTTGTGGTCAGGGCCTAGGCAAGGAATACAGTACGAATGAAAATCTTTGTGAGGTATTTGCTTTCCACAAGTAATGCAATTATTAACTTTTACTGACATTGGTAAGGAGCAAGAAAAAGTTTCCCCAAAGGGGTACTTAGCTTTAGTTGAAGACTTTGGTTCTGAAACTCGAAAACAAAAAGTTCAGGAGTCGGCCGACCGGCACTTGCGAACTGCTTCTGCTTCAGGCACTGCACGGCAACAGACACTGATGTAATGGCGTCGGCGCATGTTTTATACCCCTGACAACCTGACGTCATGGAAGAAGGGACAGCAACAGACGCAGGATCCAAGACTTTATTAATCAGGCCGACTGAGGGCTACTGCAAAGCAGATAACCCAAATGTAATGACTGCAACAGTAAAACATGAAGAACATCTTAGTACTGCAGAGAGAGATGCCAGGTGTTATGATGACTGGTAGGCATTAAGCTTTAATCTTATGATGCAGATAAATGTTAAATGTGATGTTTATGTACAACAGAACTACTGTTGCATAAGAAAAAACCCAGGTATAATCCAGCATTGTGGCATCTTTTTAGCATTTAAGTTTTTAATGTTGTGATGCTAACCAACGTGAATGTTGTAATGCTTTTGAAGATAGAAGAGCTTCTAATAACACAAGTCTTACTCCCAGTAGAAAAAAAAACACTAGAAGCTGGGCAATGCATTTTGACTGGGTTTATATGATGTTGTCGCCCAGTTTTTTTACATCTCTATAATTTTATTCTGCAGCTTATGATTTTGTGACTTTTTATGGTGTTGCAGCCTCTTTCTGTTATAGTAGCAGTATTACATTTTTTCATTGTTTTACTGTTGGATTACTAAATGAATATAGGATTTATTTGTGTTGTGTAATCCACTGGCTGCTACTCTCTGGACAGAAGTGCGGATGATACACAAGTGGCTTAGCATGTGCAGGAGTTGGTTGCAGTAAATATTTGGTTGTTTATTTACGCTAACATGTTTTTTGCAATGCAGTCAGCTGTATTGTGCAGTGTGTAGGTCTTGAATAATCAGTGCAGTGAGGCACTGCAATGTAGTGAGGCATTGCATGTACAAGTACTCCTTTCTTAACATGATGTTTTAAGCTACTTCAAATTAGTGTTGTAAATACATCTCTCATTTGTAGTTAGAACAGCAAAATCATTCACATATGTAGGACATAACTTCTGAGCAAGCAAGCAAAAATAAATACAAATAAAGTATTTTTATTTACCTTGTGATCAGAGTTGTGCAGAACCCATTTAGGAATATCTAGCAAAATTAAGACTTTGGCTTCATATTTCTAGGGAGTTTAGGTGCTGTGCCCAATTCTTTTAGTTTATTGGGCCATCTACTATTGCTGTTAACTTAGCATCTCTGTGGTATTGCCTCCCTGGAGGCTGGGCCACCTCCAGTGTAGGTGCAGAAGACATAGAAGTGTGGAACGGACCCTAAAGCAGCATCACATATGCTGTCATGTAGATGGGAAAATTTTTGGTACCCTAAAAGTGTAAGAAGTGCTGATGCCATGTAACATCAAAACTCCAGCCCTACCTTCAAATGCTAAATTTAAATGGCAGTGCATTTTGCAGTCACAGCATGCCCTCAGAGTACTGAAACATCAAAGTTCTTAGCACCGTTTGAAAGTCATATGCCTTTCTCTTGAGAAGCAATGTATACAGCTCTCTTCTAGGCCTTACTCGGCCTGTTTTTAATTCCAGAGCAGTAGTGATTGTAAAGAGTTTTTACTAAACTGGTGCTATCCATGTCACTACTGATCACAGATGGGTCAAGGTTCTGACACTGGATCCGAGCCGGCACTCATAAGACAGCTCCTGAGCTCAAGTTCCTCCCCTTCCCAAGATCCCTAGCTACCCACAACCCCCCCAAGATCCCTAGCTAACCACAACCCTCTGATCTCATTTGCAACGGTTAGTGACAAGAAGCGTTTCCTGCAGCTCAAGTAGATCCACGTTCAGTTAAGTAGCTTTTTTTCCTTTTCTTGGGGTTTTCTTTTCCTCCTTTCATTTTCCTACTTGTCTGTTAGTTTCCTCCCCTCCCAGTAGTGCATTAGCTTAGTTTAGCTTAGTGTAGTTATATTTGTATGTCTTTCCTGGTCTTAAGCAACCTTCCCTTTCCCCCATTCTTTTTCCCTCCCTCCCCCCACTCTCGTGTTTGTGCTGTGTGCGGGTGGTGTGTGTCTGCATGTGTGTCTGCTAGACAGTGGGATGTCCGAGAAAAGTACACTTGTGTGCACTTACCATAAATGTAGATGTTAAGAGTGTCTTCACTGTTGCAGTCATGACTGTAGGGTTCTCCCTTGCCGGCAGGCAGTCCTCGGTTGGCCAGAATCCCAAAGTCTGGGTCCGGCGTCGGCTGCTCAGCCATGCTCCCTGACGTCAGAGCGCCAGGAGTACAAAGCTGACAGCAGACGCCATGTTCTCCAGTTTTTCTTGCCCCAGATGTCAGGTGTTCCAAAATGAGTAAGATCCCATACCCTTTGCAAATACACCTCAAAAGAAAGGTGAAAAAAGGAACCACACAAAAGAAAAAATAAGAGGGGACAGGAGGGAGGGTAACCCAGACTGCAACAGTGAAGACACTCAAACATCTACATTTATGGTAAGTGTACACAACTGTACTATGTTGATCGTGTTTCACTGTTGCAGTCATGACTGTAGGGTTGAATCCCAAAGCAGAATAAAAGGGAGGTGGTCATAAAGTAGAGGGGGCGGCTAAAAGGCCCTGCAAGACAGCAGAAGCAAAGCCTGCCCTAGACTTAGAGTAGACAGGAAGATTGTAGTGCTTGGAAAAAGTATGCACTGAACTCCAAGTTGCAGCTTCCAAAATGTCTTTGGTAGGAACTCCCCTGAGGAAGGCAGCTGATGTGGCAGCAGCTCTGGCAGAGTGAGTCCTTATACTCCCTGGGATTTGCTTTCCATGGTGTGAATAGCAAAATCTAATTCCATGAGCAATCCATTTAGAAATGGTCTGTTTTGAAATGGCTTTACCTTGGGAACTTGAAGCATAAGAAACAAACACTTGCTCTGATTTCCTAATGTCCTTGGTTCTGTCCAGGTAAAAACATAGTTGTCTGTGTACATCCAAGGAATGAAAGATCCTTTCCCCCTTATTTTGAGGGCTGGGGAAAAAAAGTTGGCAAGTGAATAGTTTGATTTAAAGCCACTTTGGAAACCACCTTAGGCATGAAAGTAGGATTAGTCCTCAAAGAAACCCTGTCTTGATGAAAAATAATATAAGGTTCCACAGCCATGAGAGCTTGCAACTCCGAAACTCTCCTGGCAGAGGTAAGAGCTAACAGGATGGCTGTCTTCCAAGATAAAAACTTGATGTCAGATGTGGCAGCAGGCTCAAAAGGAGGTAAGGTGAGTTTTTCCAAAACATAGTTGAGATCTAGGGGGCCTTAAGTTCTTACCTCCTCTGAGAAACTGTCTCATGAGCTGATGAGAAAAGATTGGGGGGGTCTGTATTATAATGAGCAGAAACAGCAGAGGCATGGACCTTTATGGAAGAGAAAGAGACCCTTACGTAAGAGGTCCGTCAGGTAAAGTAAAATCAGAGGAATGTTAGGAATAAGAGGATCAGAATCCTGAGCCTGCATCCAGGAGCAAAATCTTTTCCATTTTCCTGCATAAGATTTTCTAGTGCTAGGACGTCTGGCTTCTAAAATGACATCCATAACCTGCTTGGGTAGAAGAGAATGAATCAAAGACCCTGGATTAACCAGGCCGCCAGGCTGAGGGTTTGGACATGGGAGTGCAGAACCTGACCCTGGTGTTGGGACAGAAGGTTCGGAATCTGTGGTAATACCCAAGGGGGCTCCAGACAAAGGTTTTTCAGTGTTGGGTACCAAAACTGTCGAGGCCAATTTGGGGCCAGCAAAATTATCATCTTGGGCTTGTCCTGTTTGATCTTTAATAACACCCGTGGAAGAGGTAGAGGCGGGAAGGCATACCCAGAGAGGTTTCTCCAACTGAATGATAGTGCATCCACTTTCCAAGCTAGTTCGTGGAATGCCCTGGTGCAAAAAATCTGTAGTTGATGATTGAGGTGGTATGCAAAGAGGTCTACGTGAGGACATCCCCAGACTGCTGTAATCATCCTGAATATTTCGGTATCCAGCATCCATTCGTGTGGGTCCGACAGGTTTCTGCTCAGACTGTCTGCCAGGAAGTTTTGCTTCCCTGGTAGAAACTGAGCTTGAAGGTCCAGTTTGCAAGCTAGAGCTGTGTTCCATAGATTCATGGCTAGTCTACAAAGGGGATAGGAATGAGATCCCCCTTGCTTGTTTATGTACCACATAACTGTGGTGTCTGTCCGTATCAGTAGCTGCCCTGGTTGTAGAAGATTCCTGAAAGCCCATAGTGCATTCTGAATGGCTAACATTTCCTTTAAATTGATATGCAGGTGCTTCTGATCCTTTGTTTAAAGGCCCTGCAGACAGTTGCCCTGAAAATGGGCTCCCCATGCATAATCTGAAGCATCCGTGGTTAGTATCCGAGTGGCCGGAGGCAGACTGAAAGGTTTTCCTATGTTTGGAGTACATGCCTTGGACCACCAAAGGAATTCTTTTTGAAGACAAGGCAGGACGGTGATCTGTATGTCTAAACTGTGGCAATGCTGAGACCATACACTTTTTAGGTACCACTGTATTTTCCTCATATGAAGTCTTGCATATGGTACGAGAAGGATGCAGGAGGCCATGTAACCCAAAGCCTGCAGGAATTTCCTTGCAGATAGCCGAGTTAAAATTGCCAGGTTTTGAAAGTTGAAGCCAGCTGTAATTGTTTTTCGGATGTCAGAAATGCCATATGGGTTGTTGTGTTTAGAAGAGCACCCAGAAAGGTTATCTGTTGTGAGGGTATCAAATTTGACTTTTTTATGTTTACAGTGAATCCCAGGAACTTGAGAAGATTTTGAACAAATTCTAGATGCTGGAGTAAAACACCCTTGCTGTCTGCCTGAATAAGACAGTCGTCCAGATAAGGGTAAATTTGACTTCACCAAATGCCTGGCTCCAGTAGTAGCTTATTGCAGACTCGAGGGAAGACCCTGGGCGCAGTAGACAATCCAAAGGGCAGTGCAGAGAATTGATAGTGCCTCGATCTGGCCTTGAACCAGAGGTATTTTCTGCATTCCTGCCTGATGGGAATGTGTAAATATGCCTCCTTTAAATCCAGAGTTACCATCCATGCATTTTTGGTCAGCATTGGAAGTAGCTGCTGCAGAGTAAGCATCTTGAAGTTTGGTATTTCGAGAAAAGTGTTCAAGACTGACAGATCCAGAATGGGTCTCCATGAGTTTTGCTTTCTGGGGACTAGAAAGAGCCTTGAGTAAAAACCTCGTCCCATTTCTGAAAGTGGAACCAGTTCTATGGCTTTCATAGCCAAGAGAGTTTCCACCTGGTTTAAGGCCTCTAAACCATTGATGTTTTGGAAGATCCGGCCATCCGCTTGGTCTTGGTAGGGTATGAAAACGGAATTTGTAACCTCTTGAAACCACATCCAGAACCCACTTGTCTTGGGTTATACGAGTCCAATTTAGGTGAAAAAGAGAAAGTTTTCCTCCGAGAGGGGCTTCCAGGCAAGAAGTTGCTGCAGCCCAACCGAGGGAGTCATTGAGTCTGTTTTCTATGAGCTTGCGACCTGTCCTCTCCTCCCCTAGGAGTGGAAGCAGCCCACTGTCTTGGTCTATAAGAGGCTTGCGTTTGAGGCCTTCCTCGGGAGCGTCTGTATCTACCCTTCTGAGGCCTGTCTGACTTGGGAAAGGACCAATTTTTAGTAGGCCAATTCCTACTAAATCTGGGTGGCTGTACTTGCAAGAAATCTTTAACCGTTTCCATGGATTTTGCCTTGTCCTCCATCTTCTTAATCACCTCTTCAGCCTTAGGTCCAAACAAAACATTATGCTCAACAGGAGCATCCAATAACTTAGCTTTTACTTGATCTGGCAAGTTTTGTTCCTTTAACCAAGCATGCCTTCTAATGACTGTACCAGAGGCAGCAGCCCTACAGGAAGCCTCCAGGGCATCAAATCCACAGTGTAAACCATGCTTCCCAACTTGTTCAGTGGCATGCATTAAATCATGTAATTCCTTATCTGCACAGGCGGAAATGGAAGATGGCTTTTGTTTCAAAACAGACAGAAGAAATTGCTGGTATTTCAACATATGAAATTGACAGTTTAAAGCCCTAATAGATAAAGTAGCAGAAGTGTACACTTTTTTGCCCCATCTTTCTAAAGATCTGGAATCCTTCTCAGTGGGAATGGGGTTTTTAGCAGTAGCGGCCTTAACCCCTTAGGACCCTGAGAAATAGTTTCAGGATCAGCAGTAGGATTCTTGTATAAAAACTGGTGAGAATCCGGAACCCTATAATATCGGTCTGGCTTAACAGGAGCAGGAGGAAAAGAGTCAGGAGTTGAGTTAGCCTCCGAAAAAGCATCATCCACAATATCCAAAACAGGGGGGATAGCCAGGGGTCTATGTTGGGGAAGAAGAAGAAAATCCCTAAGTCTTTTCTTAGATTCCGAGTACTCCTGTCCTTCCCAGTGAAAATGTTCCCTCATTTCATGTAAAGTTTCCCCAAGAGAGAAATCCTCAGGGGGAGAAGCTGAAGGAATGGATACCTCAGCATCAGAATCCTCATAAGGAGGGAAAGAATATTCCTGGTCAGAAGAAGAAACTGAAGAAACAGAAGCCTAATCAGAGGAGTCATAATACACTTCCTGCCTTGGCCTTTTATCTGGAGGGGGATGTGAACCCCTACTCATAGTAAGTAAGTCCTCCGCCATCTTAAGTAATTGTTTCTGAGACTTGGGTGCCAGATCAGAAGAGGCCTGGGCTGTAGTCTTTGATTTGGAAGGAGTCTTTGCCTTTATCAGAAGATGAGTAGGCCTGAAAACCCCTTCGGAAGCCGGTACCTGCACAGCGGCTCCGGACACATCTGAAGGAGCGTTGTCCGAAGGTCCTACAACAGAAATATTCAAAGGCCTAGTTGGCTCCTCGTGGGAGTCTGTTTCGGCCATCGGTTCACTCACTGATGATGGCCGAACCTGAAGCTGGCTCTGCTTGTACAATATCATCCGATTTGGACCTCTGAGGCCTGTCTTTATCCTTGCGTCGTTTGTGAACTCCGGTAGCCAGAACCGAATCAGACGACATTTTGTAATTAAAACGCCTACCGAAGTAATGAAATGCAAAATCGTAACTTCGTTTAATCGTACACTGATTGAATCTAGCACAAAACCGACAACTAGCTACGTCGTGGTCAGGGCCTAAGCAAGGAATACAGTAAGAATGAAAATCCTTATGAGGTATTTGCTTCCCACAAGAAATACAATTAACTTTTTCTGACATCGGACTGGAGCAAGAAAAAAAGTTTCCCCAACGGGGTACTTAGCTTTGAGTAGGAGAAGAAAGTCTTCGGACTGAAGTACGCTTAGAAAAAATTGTCAGGAGTCAGCCGACTGGCAAATGCGAACTGCTATCACCGCACGGCAAGAAAGACTTGAGAACATGGCGTCGGCTGTCAGCTTTGTACTCCTGGCGCTCTGACGTCAGGGAGCATGGCTGAGCAGCCGACGCCGGACCCAGACTTTGGGATTCTGGCCGACCGAGGACTGCCTGCCGGCAAGGGAGAACCCTACAGTCATGACTGCAACAGTGAAACACGATGAACATCTCACTGGTTTCAAAAGGTGCTCCTCACACAGTCATAAAATGCTTCATTCCGACTTGCACGAGGAGTGTGAGCGCCCCATTTGGAGGTTGTGTGATATTTCTGCTGGCTTCATCCCCAGGGTTCTCTTAGACAGCAGAACCAAGCTTATCCTGAAAGGGCTGGCCAAAGGGGGGGGTCTCTTGGTTATGGGGTCTCCTAAGCCCTCCTCGGATCCCAAGAGGAAGTCATCTTCCTCACAGGATTCTCTTGCCAAAAAGCAGAGACTCTCTGATGAAAGCTCCCCGGATCAGAGACCAGCCTCTCTAGCTTCGGATCCAGGCTCTTCTGCTATGCCCTATGGACTTTATGGAGCACTTCAAGGCAGCTTTTGTCAGTACCCCTCTCACCTAATGTCCTTATTTGAGCAAAAGATTAAGGACTAGCTGCTGCAATAAGCAACAGAGAAAAATGCTCACAATTGTTTTCAGCCCCTCAGAGGTCCTTTGAAAGGAAGCAAAAAAGTGTGAAAAATATATGGTGTCTCAAATCCCAACAGTCCCAGAGGAGCAGCAGTATGTTAGAGGATCCTGCAGTGGTGCTGGCAGGTTCTTTTCTACCTGCCATCGAAGAGTCAGAGGTGTTCTGCATCAGTAAGGGTTCAGGTGATATTTTCAAGTATTCAGCCAGTATGAACCCTAAGAGCTGTCCAACTGTCCTACTATGGTGCAGTTAGAGGACATCTTTCCTTGTATGTATCCATGTTGCTGGCCATCACTCAGTACTTATGGCTGTGGCTCTCAGGAGTAATATCTAAAAGCTATTCAATACCAATTTTAGGACTGCCCTAACATTCACCCTTTTCTCCCTCTAGTATCACCCTGTCAGAGGAGGGCAGTACAACAAGTGGGGTACAACCTTCTAAATACAGATGCCATCAAAGAGGTCTCACCAGATCATAGGTGGTCCATAGTTTGCCCTCTTTTCTTAGTGCCCAGAGAAACTAAGGACCTATGATTAATTCTCAGTCTCGGTTGTTTGAATCAGTAAATAGTTATTCTGGTTGGTCACTGTGCAGTCTATTCTAAACTTGTCTACAGGTAAGCGACTGGATGTGCTCTTTCCATTGCCAGGATGGATGCATACACATCAAAACAGAAATGTCATCCAAGAGATTTCTACACTTTGACACGGGAGACCGTCATCATCAATTCCTAGTCTTGTAATTTGGCCTTACCACAGCCCCCCACCAGGTATTCACTAAACTCATGATTCCATTTGCAGCCCATGTGCTTATTTGGGCAATAATGTTTCCTTGCTTAAACTGACTCATTGCTGAATTTTCTATGCAAAAGGTCATTAGAAAAAGGTGATATTTGCTCCACCTATGCCTGTCCTTGAGGATCATGGTCAGTCTAGCACAGTCTCCAGTGAATTCCTCACAGTACCTAGAGTCTTTATTGGCTGCAAGTTGGATACAATGAACCAGAAAGCCAGATTACCACCAGATAGTTCTAACACTGCATAAACAATGGTGGATATCCTATCAATCGGGCTCCCAGTGTAGCTGCAGTTCTCAAGGTGCCAAGTCTCATGACCACTTTATTTCAGATGGTTCCACATCCCAGAATCAACATGAGGGACCTAGAGTTGACTATCTGTCCAGTGGAATCAAGCAACACAAACCATGTTAAATACAATAAGGCTTTCAAAAGTTTGTGACAGATTCCTATTATGGTCAAATCCATGCAGTTTAGGTATGGGTACCACCTTCATCCAACTTATCCTCATCACCTTAACTACAGATGCATCTTTGAGGTGGGGGAGGCATTGTCTAGACAGGGCAATTCATGGAACATGAACTCCAGAAGAGGCCAAATTTGACATCAGTGTTTTGGAGAAGAGAGCGGTCCTCCTAAAACAGAGGGTATTTCAGGACTTGCTCAACCAAAGGTGCAGTATCCATTCAAACAGAAAGCATGGCAGTGGTTTGGTGCATAAACAAGGAAGAACACCATCTTACCCCTATGCAATGAAGCAATGAGGGTTTTGATTGGGCCGCAACAGCATGTCAATTTCTCACAGCAGCTCGTTTCTACTAAGGACTTCCAGTGTGAATGCTGACAACCTCAGAAGGTAAATCCTGCCCCCACAGTAATGGTCTCTTAATGATTCAGTAACACTCAGGAAGTGGGAGAGACCCTGCTGCAAAATCTTAGCACCATCATTAAGCACTAAATATGAGTTTTTCTCCATTTTTTCCCCCCAGGAAGAGTCAGTCCCCCAAGACATACATTTGGTCATACTTTGTCTCCAGGTCTATACGTATTTCCCCACTTTTTATCATCACCAGATTCCTCAAGAAAGTCAAAATGCACAGAGCCAAGGCTTGTGTTACTCTTCTGATCCTGGCATGTTTGGTTACCCCTGCTGGGCTCATCTCATCTGGACTCATCATGGACTCATCTGAAGACAAGATCCCTTCTCCTTTCCCTCAGTACCATCTTCTGCTGTCTCACGTCTGACCACCTCAGTCAGATCTGACCCCTTCACTTGACTGTACGTCTCCACTTCCACTGATAGCCAGGGGACCCTACATTTCCTTCTGATGTGGTCAGTCTGATTAGTGCATCACAAAAGGCCTCTTCCAGAAATACAGTAGAGTCCTCCTTATCCAGCATCACAGGGACTGGACCTTTGAATGGCTGGTTAATTAGAAAAAGCATACAAAATAGCATTTATATGTTATAGATCAGCTAAGCTAACATGGTTTGTGTTGGTATGCATTTTTTTAAAGAATATGAAGTCAAACTGAAATTTGTCTGCCATTATTTAACCTAGCAAAGGCAGAAGTGCTGTTCTTCTCTGTTGTCTTTTGCTAGGGCTGTAGCAGAAATCTGATGGCTGGTTAAAGAGAGGTCAGATAAGATGGAGTCTACTGTATAAAGAAAAATGGAAAAAAAAATTAGGACTTCCAAGATTGCTGCACCAGATTAATTTCAGCTCTCCCAGTGTGAAAAAAAAAGAAACAGAGAATAAAACAGCCAAATATGTTATCAGCTTGAGTAAAATTCAGTTACTGGCTAGTAATTACACTGCGTAGATGCCAGAAAAATTTATAGAACCTGAAAGAAAATCAAACAGAAAAGGTGAAAAGAAATGCTGGCTGGAAAGAATCCTGCATCTGTTTAACAAAAAGCAGTAATTTTAGGTTGGGCTATGCCTATGGATGCAGCTGGCAATTTGGGTCAATTGCTCCTGTAGACCTGAACTTCATTTTTTTGAAGCTGCACATAGTTTTGTGAGTTTTTCCTAGGATTACGGAGACTGGGATGTTGTGAAAACGTATTTAGTTTTTGTTTGAAAACAAAAACTAAAGTCTAGAAAATGTGAAAATTTTCTTTCATCTCTATTGATATCTAATGTATAAAAGATCAGCCTGCCTAACATTACTGTGCACATGTAACAAGGTTGGAAATGCAAATTAAAAAAAAATGACATACGAGTGGGAACAACCGCTTTTTATCATATTAGCTATGCTACTCATTATCTTGGAGCAAAAGTGGCATCACAAGTGTATACAAAAAAGGCAAATGTACTGAATTATATTAAGAAATCCAGAGTGCAAAGAGCAGTGCTGCAGAAAACATTTGTCCAATTTGCAAGCTCATTTCTTTCTAAAGAAAAGGTTATGACAGATGCTCAGCAGTATATAACTGACAAATGGAAAGAGAAGTAATTATACAAGTTTTAGAGGCGCTCCAATAGTGACAGAAGTGAGGGGAAAAGACAACAGTGGTAGATTAGTGGTAGTAAGGGGCTGTTGGAAAGGATGGAGAATTACACTGGCATGTACTTCTATTCCACCAAAAATGGCTATTACGGAGCTAGGAAACTTCTGGGAGAAATTGGCTTTCAGGAAGGAATATTACTTGTATGTGGTGACTGGAACCTGATTTGCAATAGTCAGGATGTATTAGGGAGACATAGAAGGGAAAATATAACCAGACAGCAGATTTCTGAAAAAAATTATGAAAATGTTTGGTACAGAACATGTGAATTTAGTAAGAGGACTTAAGGGTTAACATATTTTCCCCATGGTACAACTGTGTTAGACAAGATAATTATATTTCACAAGAACATGTGCATTTGATTGAAAGCTTTGACGCATCCAATAACTATTTTCAGATTATGCACCAATAAAGACCAAGATAAAAATGCAAAGTAATGAAGCAAAAGCTAATAAATAAATAAAAATAGGGTGGACATAAAAGAAAGATGTGGTTAAAAAGTGATAGGAGTTGCTTAGAGGGACTGATAAAGGTAAAAGTACTGTAGAATAACAGGAATCTCCTGGAACAAGAGGCACAAATGCGTAGTGCTGAAGAGAAAATGAGGGAGCATCTGGATAATATGCATGAGTTTAGAAAGACTGCTGTTAAGCAGCTGGTTTTGATAACTCTAGAGCACAAAACATTTAACTCAATGACTTGGGCAATAGAAAGTAGAAGGGGTTGTTGCAAAGTGTAACCTGCTTATAAAAGGAAAATTAATGAGTGATCCTGTAAGCATTTTAGAGATAATTTTGGAAATTTTATGAACATCTGTATAAAGAAAAATGAGGAAAATAAAGAACACAGATGGAAATATTTATGGAAAACTTAATTATACCAAGGTTAATAATAGATGGGGCTCAACTCACAGCTAAGACATTAGGAGATGAGACAAAAACAGATATACAATTAATCTTCAGGAATGTCTCCAGGAACAGAAGGCATTCCTGTGGAAGTCTGGAAGGCAGAAAGTGATAAAGATCTGGAAACTTATTTAACAGTATGTTAAAAGGTAAGGGAAGAACGAACATCTTTGAAAAAAGGTGATGTGACCCTATTACCTTAAGACAGTAAAGACCCTTGATACCCAGCTTCATATAAGCCCATTTCAATTTAAACTATGGGACTATAAAAAGTGTTTGTCTACATTAGCTAAAATTGTCAGAAGTGTTGCCAAAACTGACAGATTTAGATTAGTGTGACTTTTGTGGGGGAGAGGCAAACATATGACAACATTAGCAGAACAGCGATGATCCAGAGGGAAGTAAAAAGTAAGAAAATACTCTTGCTTTACTGGATCTGGATGTAGCAAAAATTTTCGAAAGAGTAAGCTGGGATTTTGAGTACGGCAATGGAAGCATTTGCATTACCTGAGAAAATCATAAGGCTAACTAGAAGGATATTTTTTTTAGTCCCTTTAGTTTTATAAATAGGTGAGGCATATTTTATCAACCAAAGGAGAATGTGTGGATAATAATAGAGTTGAAGGAATTTACTTGGAAGGAGAATAGGGTAAGAGTTAAGTGGGATAATTTTATCCTTTCTGTAGAACAAGATGGTTTAGGATTTCCTGAGTTGAAGGGATATTTTAGAACTACACAGTTAAGGCTAATATGCATAATACAACCAGAGGATTAGAATTCAAAATGGAAAGAGGTGGTGATGATACTGGGGGGGGGGGGGGGGGGCGGATTGAGTTCAAGAAATTGTGTGGGATTTTGGATATACATCCTTAAGAAAAATAACAATACAGAATATTATATTCATAAAGTAGCAAAGAATTTTATAAGATCTAAGCAATCACAAGAATGGAGAAAGTGATGACTGCAGTAGGGATGACAGCAAGTAAGGGTACAGAAAATAGGAAGAAGGGGTCTAGAATTTACTGGAGAAAAATGTTAAATGAACTTAGGTACTGTCAGCAAATAACTATAGAGGGAGAAGAAAGGTTATAAAGTGTGGGAAGGCCAAGAAGACATTTGGACTGCAGGTTAGAGACTTCCTAACCAACAAGGGATTGATAAAGTACAGTTTTGTACCTACCATAAATGTAGATGTTCGAAGATCCACATTGCTGCAGTCCTTACACTTGGGTAGTCCGCTGTCCTCGGTTGGCCCGAATATCAAAGCATTAGGCTGACGTCGGTCATGGCGCTTAAGACTGACATCAGGATGTCAGGGTACAATATGCGCATGACCGACGTCATATCCTCAGTCTTTTCTTGCCCCAGATGTCAGAAGACCCTAAACAGAAAGGTCAAAAACCAAAAGACAGCAAAAAACAACCAACCACCCTTGCATTAATCATATGAACAATATATATACAATATGCACAATATTTACAACCCAAACCACACAACCGCCTCTAACAACAGAGGGGAAGGAGGGAGGGTAAATTGGACTGCAGCAATGTGGATCTTCGAACATCTACATTTATGGTAGGTACAAAACTGTACTATGTTCTTCATCTCACATTGCTGCAGTCCTTACACTTGGGTAGAATCCCAAAGCAGAGGTAAGGGAGGATGGCAAAACTATAAAGTAGTAGGAGCTGCCAAAATGCCCTGTAAAATAGCAGTGGCAAACCCAGCCCTAGATTTAGAGTAAAGTGGAAGGTGGTAATGCTTAGAGAAAGTATGCACTGAACTCCAAGTAGCTGCCTCCAAAATATCTTTAGTTGCCACCCCTTAAAAAGCTGTAGATGTGGCAGTAGCTCTAGTGGAATGAGGCCTAATCCCAGCTGGAACTTCCTTACCATGATGGGAATAACAGAAAGCAATACAAAACCCAATCCACTTAGAAATAGTTTGTTTTGACACAGGCTTGCCCTGAGAACCCAAAGCAAAAGAAACAAACAACTGCTGAGACTGCCTGAACCCTTTAGTTCTGCTCAAATAATATCGCAACTGCCTGTGTATATCCAAGGTGTGCAAAATCTTTTCCCCTTTATTTTGGGGTTTGCATAAAAAGTAGGCAAATGAATAGTTTGGTTTAAAGCCACACTAGAAACCACCTTAGGCATAAAGGAAGGATTAGTGCGTAAAGATACCCTATCCTTATGGAAAATTAAGAAAGGCTCAACTGCCATAAGGGCCTGTAATTCAGAAACCCTTCTCGCAGAGGTAATGGCCAACAAAAAAGCAGTCTTCCATGATAAATATTTCAACTCAGCAGTAGCTGCAGGCTCAAAAGGTTGTAGAGTGAGTTTCTCCAACACAAAATTGAGATCCCAAGCAGGAGTAGGAGCTCTACGTGGGGGTCTTATATTCTTAGCCCCTCTAAGGAATTGCTTAAAGGATGAGAAAACAAAGGTGGATCACAGTCATAGTGAGCAGAAATTGCTGCAGCATGAATCTTAATAGAAGAGAAGGACAACCCTTTGTCCAGTAACTCAGCAAGATATTGAAGAGCCACACTTAAATTAGGCTTAGCAACATCAAATTCCTTTGCTGTACTCCAAAATAAAAATCTCTTCCATTTATCTGCGTATACTTTCCTTGTACTAGGCCTTCTGGCCTCCAAAATAACATTCAAAACTTGCTGCGGAAGCTGAGACCCTCCAGGGTTTAAAACAGAATATGCCAGGCTGTTAGGTGAAGAGAGTGAAGTTTGACATTGAGTAAATGACTGTTCTCCTGAGGCAGCAGGTGTGGAATCTAAGGCAAAGGCCATGGAGGCTCCCGAACCAGACTTCTCAGTAATGGGTACCAGTGCTGTCGAGGCCAATCTGGAGCTATTAGAATCATCTTTGGCTTGTCCTGTCTGACCTTTAGGAGTACCTTTGGGAGGAGAGGCAGAGGTGGAAAGGCATACACATGAAGATTGCTCCAATTGAAAGAAAGAGCATCCACTTTCCAAGCTGTGGGATGAAACCTTTTTGTGCAAAACTTTGGCAGCTGGTGGTTTAGTGGAGAAGCGAACAGATCTATGTCTGGAGTTCCCCATGACACTGTCAATTTCTGAAATACATGAGGATCCAATTTCCACTCGTGGGGATCCATAATTCGTCTGCTCAACACGTCTGCTAAGGAGTTCTGTGCTCCCGGCAGAAACCTTGCCTGAAGATTGAGTTGTAAACTGAGAGCAGTCTCCCACAAAATCATTGCTTGCCTGCATAGAGGATAAGAATGTGTTCCCCCTTGCTTGTTGATGTACCACATGACAGTTGTGTTGTCTGTTAGAACCAACACCTGCCCTGGAAGAAGTAAATCCTTGAAAGCTATTAATGCAAATTGGACTGCTAACATCTCCTTCAAGTTGATATGTAGATGTTGTAGTCTGGCAGGCCATGTGTCTTGTATCCACTTTCCATTTAGATGAGCTCCCCAAGCTTTGTCTGAGGCATCTGTCGTTAGAATCTGACTCGCCTCTGGCCGGGTCACAGAGAGTCCCTTGTTTAGGTGACATTCCTGAGCCCACCACAAAAATTCCTTTTGAATGCAAGGCATTATCTGAATGACAGTGTCCATATCTTGGCAGTGCTGAGTCCATACATTTTTGAGATACCATTGTAGCTTCCTCATATGTAGTTTGGCATTGGGAAGCACCAGAATACAAGATGCCATGAACCCCAAGGCTTGAAGGACTGTCCTTGCAGTCAGCCTGGACAGATGAGACAATTGATGGAAGTAAAGTGAAAGATTCTTTTGTTTGTCCAGGGTCAAAAAGGCCATCTGGGATGCTGTATTCAGTCTCACACCCAGAAAGCACATGTCCGGAGAGGGTACTAGACTGGACTTTATTTCGTTCACAGAATACCCCAGGCATCTTAGCACTGCTATCACATATTGTAAATGATGAAGCTCGTCCCTTCCTTTGGCCAGAATCAGGCAATTGTCCAAATAAGGATAAATCTGTATTCCTTTTAGCCTGAAGAAAGTTATCACTGGAGCCAGAACCTTTGTGAACACTCTGGGCGCAGTAGATAAGCCAAAGGGCAATGCAGAGAACTGATAATGAGAAGTCCCAGCTCGAAAACGCAGATACTTCCTGCAACTTAGCCTGATAGGAACATGAAGGTAAGCTTCCTTGAGATCCAGAGTCACCATCCAGTGATCTTTGCCCAGCAGAGGTAAAAGCTGTTGTAACGTCAACATTTTGAACTTGGGAATGTCCAGATAAGTGTTGAGGATAGACAAATCCAAAATTGGTCTCCACGTGTTCCCCTTCTTTGGTACTAGGAACAGGCGTGAATAAAATCCCAGGCCTACATCTGGCAGAGGGACCGGCTGTATGGCCCCTATTTGCAGCAGCAGAGAAATTTGTTTTTGAGCCTCTATTCTTTGCTGAGGAGGAACGTCTGGCATGCCCTTGAAAGGAGGCAATGTATGGAAATAAAACCTGTAACCTTGGTGTATAATATCCAATACCCATTTGTCCTGGGTAATCAAATTCCAATTTTCTTTGAAGAGTGCCAACCTTCCTCCCAAAGGTGCTGCCAGACAAGAAGGCTCTGGCAGCTGAAAAGGTAGGTCATTGGGCCTGTTTACGAAAGGACTGGCCCCTGCCCTCACCCGAAGACTGTGCAGGTGAACTCCCTGTTCTAGGTCTGAAAGAGCCCTGAGCTCTACCCCTACCACGTCTAGATCTTCCCTAGACTGTGAATCGTAAGAAGGGTACGTCCACCCCTTAGCAGGCCAATTCCTACTAAACTTCGGTGGCTGAACTTGCAAAAAATCTTTAACAGTCTGCATAGACTTAGCCTTGTCCTCCATTTTCTTTAAAACTGCCTCCACAGGAGAACCAAACAATACATCAGACTGTAAAGGAGCATCTAAAATCCTTGTTTTAACATGGTCAGATAAATTCTGATCCCTCAGCCAGGCGTGCCTGCGAAGAACTGACCCAGTGGCAGCCACCCTAGACGAGGCCTGTACAGCATCAAATCCACATTGCAAAGAATGCTTACCCACCTGTTCAGAAACATGTACCAAATCTTGCAATTCTTTACACTCAATGCCTTCCGCCAGAGCATCTACCTTAGACTTCAATTGAGAAAGAAGATAGTTTTGATATTTCAACATGTGAAACTGGCAATTCAAAGCCCTCATAGCTAAGGTGGAAGAAGTATAGACTTTCTTTCCCCATCTATCTAAAGCTCTGGCCTCTTTATCTGGAGGAACCGGATTTTTACCACAGAGGCCTTGACACCCTTAGGTCCCTGACTAACTGTTTCTGGGTCAGCCCTAGGACTCTTATACAGATATTTATGAGCTTCAGGCACCCTGTAATACCTATCCGGCTTAACAGGAGCAGGAGGCAAAGAATCAGGATTAAGTGAAGCCTCCATGAAACACATCTTCCACAACATCCAGAACAGGAGGAATAGCCAAAGGCCTATGCTGGGGTAAAAGCAAAATTCCCTAAACCTTTTCCTGGAATCAGAGAAGTCCTGACCTTCCCACTTAAAATGTTCCCTCATAGAATGAAGAGTCTCTGAAAAGAAAAATCCTCTGGAGGAGAAGCAGAAGGAGTAGAATCATCCACATCAGAATCAGAATAAGGAGAATACTCCTGCAAGTCTTCAGCGAAGACTCTGAAACATCGAAACCTGCTCAAAACTCCCCAACTCTGGTTCCACCCTAGGCCTCTTATCAGGAGGGGCAAAGAGCCTCTAATCAAAGTAATTAAATCTTCTGCCATTTTGAGCATGTGCTTCTTGGGCACAGATCCTGAAGAACTAGGAGTGACACCAACAGAAGCTAAACCTGGCCTGCCTCTGGGAGAAGCCTTTGAAACAGAAGGAGAGGGCCTAACCACTCTAGGAAGGGAGGGGAGTACAGTAACCTGAGAAGCCCCTTCAGCCTGACCTGCCTCCTGAGAGGCCACATCCTGCAAAATCAAAGTCTCTTCCTGGGACTCCAGAGAAGCCTCCGGTGGAACCACCGGTTCCACCGACGCCTCCAAAGAACCGGCGTCCGGTACGGACGACTCTTCTTGCCTGGGTTTAGCTGCTTTTTCTTTGCGCTTCTTCGAAGAAGCGGGCGTCGGAGCATCCGACGGCATATTGTAATTGCACCGCTTCCCGAAAACCAACCTGGCACAATCTAACCTCCGGCAATAGTGCGCTTATTAAACCTAGCACAAAAGCGACACCCAACAACGTTGTGCTCAGGCCCCAAACAAGGAATACACAAAGTATGATAATCTCTATGCGGTATCTGCTTCCCACAAGAAATACAGTTATTCACTTTTTCTGACATCCGGTAAACCACTGAGGCAAGAAAAAACTAAAATATTCCCCAACGGGGTACTTAACCAACTTTGACTCGGTCTGAAACTCCGAATTCGAAAAATTTCAGAACGCCGAACGGCACTTGCAACGCTGCTTCTGCATCGGACCATGCGGTAAAAAAAGACTGAGGATATGACGTCGGTCATGCGCATTTGTACCCTGAAGTCCTGATGTCAGTCTTAAGCGCCATGACCGACGTCAGCCTAATGCTTTGATATTCGGGCCGACCGAGGACAGCGGACTACCCAAGTGTAAGGACTGCAGCAATGTGAGATGAAGAACATCGGAGTACAGGCAAAGAGAAGGGGAATCTTAAGTGAAAAACAAAACAGCTCTGGTGGAACCTTTAGTTCAATCTAGGGCAGAAGCTGCTGTTTAAAAAGGTAGAATTAATAGGGCATTTAAAACACTTAATGCTAAAGTATAAGGATCATTCAAAATGAGGTTGGAAAAGCAATTTGCAAGAGAACAATGGTAGGACATGCGTATGACTCCCAAGTATGTAATAAAGTCAATAAGGTGCAGGATCTTTGCTTGGTAGGTTTTTATCTGCTGTCAGATCAGACACCTCTGAGCCTTGAAAATCCAAGCCAAACTACACTGTCCTCGGATCAGACAGCTGTAACGTCCACATTTTTGGATCCAAGAGTGTCCTCGGATCAGACAGTTTTGTTAGATCAGGTTATTGTTGAAGGTTCCCCCTCCAAACTTAGGTCAAAGCAGGCCTTACTCCAGAGACTGGAGACCCTCAGCTGGACCGGGCCATTCCTAGCCATTTTCCCAGGAGTTTGCTCCCTTCAGATATGGATAGGATGATGAGGAGCTTTCTCAAAGTCCAAATCAAACTGGGTTTGCCATCTCCTGCCCACAAGCCCAGGGGGTCTTCACCCCTTCTCAACTGACCCATTTGGGTTCAGTCCCCCAGGATCAGGGCATCCCCAGGGAAAGGCCAGGGGTGTCAGGCATCTCCTCCCTTCCCACACTGTCTGGGTCCCTGGCTGGTTCAGCTTCCCTTGCCCTCAGGGCTGGCAACACCTTGGCCCCACAAGGTTGGGGGGGGGGTCACCGCAAAGTGGTGTCTGGACCAAAGTTTTTGGAGCGCTCCTTACTCCTGGCGGCCTCCACTTTGGACAGCTCGGGGCCAATATCGTCTGGGGACGTCGGTGCGGTGTTGAGGTAGTCTCCTCATCCCAGTCGGCTGCGGCCCGTGGGGAGGGGGGGTTGGCATCGCCCAGCCCATCAGCTTTCTGGGTGATAGAGAGGACCATCTCTGGATGGGTAGCGGCCTCTTCCTCAGCCCTTGATCTACTCAAGACTCTTTCGATTTTGGGCGGCGAGACCTCATCATCCGATCAGGGTCAGCCCTTCCATGAACATCTTCAGATGGGGGTTGCCCCTATTGGGGTCCCTTGCTCTTCAGAGTCCTCCCCAGAGCCCACCCTGTGGATAACCTTCTCAGAAGAGGACATGCAAGAGCAAGCACTTGGACTCCCCTTGTGAGTTCCTTACTGAAGACATGGATTTCGAGGAAGGAGACTGGTCCCCCAGGCTTCTGCCTAAAGAGGTCTTTTGGGAACATCCTCGAGATCCTGAAAGAGCGAGCCAGTTGCTCTTCCTCTTCAATGTTCCTGAAGGCATTTGGGATGGGCCCATCTTCTACCTGGGTGTCTTCCTCATACCGATGAGTTCATCCAGCTCATTTCCAGCAAGGCATGGAAGGAGCTGGCCACAGTAGAACCAGTTCCCAAAAGAACTGATAAGTTAAGTCCCCCTAAAGAGAAGGCATTCTGGAGCAAAGGTATTCCCGTTGATGCCACTGTGGTAGCCCACAGCTCTGAAAAAGCAGCTCACCAAAGAGAACTCTGCAGTCCATCCCCTGAACAGGGAGCCACGTGTGATTGACCATTTTGCGAAGCTCGTGTTTGCCGCAGCTACATTCAGACTGAGGGCAACCAATTATATGGCTCACTTTACTCTGCTGCAAAGGGACTTTGTAGTAGAACTCTCCACTGTTTTTGAGTCGTTGCCTCTGGAGAGTCTTAAACTGGTCTCTCCAAAGCTTTCCACTCACTTCCTTAGCCAATACCTCTATGAGATTGATCTCCAATGTGGTGGAAGCCACCTCTCGAGTGGCAGGCACTGGCATTGCCATTGGACATCATGCCTGGCTTCATCTTTGCGGGTTTGTGAATAACTTCAAGGCATCCTTCACCAATGCCCCTTTAGATTGGTCAACCTTGTTTGGCCCTTCCATTAAGGAAACTCTTGACGCATAGCGAGGAGGGAAAGACTCTGTCTGTGGTCGGGATCAAGTTCTCTACTCCCCAGTGATCTTTTTCCAAGAATCAGAGGAGTAAGAAACTATGGTTCCGCAGGTCCTAGTCTTCGTTCCAGGATCCTCCTCAAGAATCTTCTTCCAGCCAGGGGTAGGATGTTTGACAGCAGATGCCACCTTAGAGGCAGAGGAGGTCCGCAGAACCAGGGCTCCCAGGAACCATTCTCAGAGAAGCCACCTCAGCACTTCTGAAGCACTGCCCAGCTGTCCTGCCCTGGAGGCAGTCAGGGGTTGTCTATCCCTTCACCCACTAACCTGGAAAAGTATTACCTCAGATCAGTGGGTGTTAAACATAGTGTACAGATGTTACTTCATTCTCTTTTTCAGCCCCCTCCAACTCAAAAATCTCTCCTTGATGTTCCATCCCATCAAAGGGAGTTGGCCTTTCTGGAGGTCTGAGGCCTCCTTTAAAACACAGCAATCTAGGAGGTCCCAACAGGACAATGAGGGTCTGGAACTTGCTCGCTTCTTTTCAGTGCCCAAAAAGACCGGGGACCTGCTTCCCATTCTGGACCTCAGCACGTTAAATCCGTCGGTCAAGAAGTCGAAGTTCCGAATGGTCACTGTTCAGACCATTCTGCCTCTTCTACACAAGGATTAATGATATGCTCAGTGGATCTCAAGGATGTGCATTATCACATCAATACAGACAGATGCTCAAGAAAATAACTCCGTATTCGGCTGGGGGCCAATCACTATCAGTTCACAGCCCTTTGCTTTGGCCTCAACTCTGCCCCCCGGGTTTTCACTAAGTGTATGGCAGTGGTCACAGTCCATCTCAGGCTGCAAGGTTTCCAGGTCTTCCTGTTGCTGGACAACTGACTCCTCACAGCACTCACAAGGCATCAACTCTTGCTTGCCACGGAGTACACACTTGGACTCTTTCAGGATGTAGGCATTACAGTTAACCTGCCCAAATCTCATCTTGTCCCAAGTCAGAGTCTGGAGTTTATCGGTGTCCTAGACACGGTCAGAGACTGCAGCACTCCCCTCAAGCAGAGTCAAGATGATTTGGGATCAGGTCCGTCTCCTTCTGGATCTAGAACGTCCCTCAGTCATTTTAATCTTGCAAGCCCTAGGTTCCATGGCGGCTGCGATTCAGTTAGTCCCCCTTGCCAGATTTCACATGCGAGTTCTACAATGGACCCTTGCAGTTCAGTGCTCGTCCCACCTTCATTCCATGTCCATAACCATCAGGATTTCTCAAGTCTAGTCTACAGACATCACTTTGTGTGGTGGGTTCAAGTTCAGAAGCTCCTTCTAGGCAGACCTTTCTGCCTTCCCCAACCCCACTGTGATCACGGACGCCTCTCTGTTGGGGTGGGGGGCATTATCCGGGCAGGACTGTCCAAGGCATGTGGTCCCCACTTAGAGATCAAATTGCATATCAATGTACAGGAGATGAGAGCAGTCCTTCTTACATTGCAAGCCTTTCAACTCTGTCTCCCTCGTGGGACCATTGCAATTCAGACAACATGGTGGTGGCTTGGTACATCAACAAGCAGTTGGGAAACGTGATCTTTTCCCCTGCGCAGACAGGCCATGAGAGTGTGGGAATGGGCAATGTCTTCCAGGTGCTTTCTTCTTGTAACTCATATTCCCAGCAGTTCCAACATCTTAGCCGACAAACTCAGAAGGGCTATCCTGAGACCTCACGAGTAGTCCCTGAATCAGTCATTGGCAATTTGGACATTCAACCACTGGGGTCTTCCTTGCTGCAATCTTTTTGCCTCTCTGATCAATCACAAATGCAGCAAATACTTCGCCCTGATTCATCTGGTTCATGATTGGCTGATGGGTCTTCTGTATGCCTATTCCCACAACTCCTCTCATTCCCAAGGTCTTACAGAAAGCTCATCACCTGAAGACTTCCCTAAACCCTCAATTGCCTTATTCTGGTCTCATCTGGCAAGGTTCTCCCTTCTCTGGTCTCATCTGAAATATCCACCCTGGATACTGGATCCCATTTCCCATCCTTGGGGGCTTCCTCTTCCCAATCTTCAGTCCCCTCGTCTGACAGCTTGGTACCTCCAATTCCAAGGATTCTCTCCCAGTCGAGGCTTTCTTCCCCGGTCAAGTCTATTATTTTGGCTTCCCAGAAGCCCTCTACCAAGGAGGTTTATTCCAGTAAATGGAAAAGATTCTCTAGCTGGAAAAAACAGTACAATCTAGACCCTTTTGTAACACCTGTTCCGGATATCTTTTGTTCCTAGCCTCTTTTTTTCAACAAGGGGCTAGTTTTTCTTGATCTAACTCCAACTGGCTGTCATCTCCAACTTCCATCTGGTCGAGAGTGACATCTTTCCTTTTAGGCCATGCAAAGCCTTCCTTAAAGGGATCTTTCTCCTCAGATCCCCTGTAAAGGATCCTTCTCCTCCTTTAGAATCTCACTCTACTGCTGGAGTCTTCGACACACAAACCTTTCGTGGTTGCAGCTACCTGTGACCTTAAATTTCTGTCTTGGAAGACGGCCTTTCTAGTGACTATTACTTCAGCCAGGAGGGTTTCCAAATTGCAGGCACTGTATATTAAACCGTTCATGGTGTTTCATAATGATAGGGTATCTCTCATAACCAATCTTATTTTGTTTCCAAGATTCGCCTCAGAGGCTACCTTAAAAATCAGACCATTCACCTTCCTGTATTTTTCCCAACTTTTCCAAAAAGGGAGAATATCAGCTGCATTGCTTAGATGTTCATAGGCAACTACGTTTTTACCTTAAGCAGACAAAAATTTTGGAAGTCTGAGCAGCTCTTTGTCGCCTTTACTCAAGCTAAGAGAGGGCAGGGGGTTTCCAAGGTGTTTATTTCTTATTGGATTGCCAGTTGCATTTCCTACATTTACGAAAACAGATACCTGGAGCTCTCCAGACCAGTCTAAGCTCACTCTACTAGATCAGTAGCAACTTCTGCCTTTTTGGCTAAATTATCCTTGGACAAGATTTGTGCTGCTGCTACTTGGTCTAACCTCCATACCTTCATTGCTTATTACAAGTTAGACTTTGTGTCTAGGAGCAGGGCTTCCTTTGGTTCTTCTATGTTTTGGAATATCCTTCTACGAAGCCTCCCAGGGTATTTACTAGCTGGGGACTCTGACCCATCTGTGATCAATAATGATATGAATAGCACCAAACAAACAAAGTTATGCACTTATCATAACTTGGAATCTGTGCTATCCAGTGTCATTCATCACGTTCCCACCCTCCTTCCCCCTCCTTCTGGTAAATGGGGCATTCATGAGGGTTGTGTCCATTAGTATCCTTTTTCTATCCAGCAAACTCAATCTGAGGGTTGTGGATAGCTAGGGATCTTGGGAAGGGGAGAAGTTTGAGCTCAGGTGTCGTCTTATGAGTGCCAGCTCTGATCCAATGTCGGATCCTAGACCCACTCCCGATGGATAATGACACTGGATAGCACAGGATTCCAAGTTATGTTAAGTACGTAACTCTTTCCGTCATAGTAATGTTTTGAAGTGACAAGGTCATAATTGTTCTGGTCTCTAAATAAACACTTTTCTGTTTTGTTTTTTTTTATAATCAGCTTTCATTAGGTCTTAAATAATGACTTTGAAAAATGATATGTAGTGGAATAAAATGGTTTTGTAGTAATTGTATTTTATGCAGTCTTTAAATCTGACATACAACTACTACTATAAAGTAATCATCCACACTTGCTCAAGTGTGAATTGTTAGGAATGGAGTATGGAAAAGTACTGGTAAACCCTTGAGTACTAGTGAAGTAAGGATCTTCAAAATCTGTCCAGCTGTCTGAAAATGTGTAAACTAGAGTACATTAGAGTTTTAATATCCATCCTTGAGTAGCTGACATTTTCAAATAAAGGAAATAATCTTGCCAGATAAAATGTTCATGTCCATTAACATTATCACAGTACTTCACTGCAGAGATGCAGTTCCTAGAATACCCATGTTTTTGTGCCTTTTGTGCATGTAACCCATTCCTTACTCATTTCTATTAAGTTTGGATTTGCATGAGCACTGGTAGAAGAGTTTGATGAAGTGAACTGTTGGGTTTTTATTACAAAATTTTTTTTGCATTCATGATACACAGGAAGAAAGGGGTTAACCTTGTCTGGAATTTAAATTTACAGAGATTTCAGATGGCTTCCCTTACCTCTTGTTTGAATGGAAGACGACTCAGCCTGCCAAGTTGGCTGTGGGAGTTTTGAAACCAGTGAAAAAGTCTGAATCAATATTGGTGTCAAAGGATATATATTTTTTTTTACTGATGCCAATGGGGTTGGTAGAGGTGTTGGCTCTTTTTTGTCAACACCGACTCCACCCCCCCCCCTTTGACTTGGCACCAAGTGTTCAGTGTCTACATTGTTGGAGTAATTATCAGTGTCCAAAGTCTAAATCAGATCCTTTGATGACCTTGGAATTGTTGGTATCAGTAGTATGTTCTGGTGCCCATCCTTTGGCACTGGCCTCCATGTGGTCAGTGCCGATGGCTTTAGGCCCAAGTACCTCTGTAGATGTTGCAATTCAGACGATCCAAGGTGATATTCATGCAGGAACAGGTACTAGTTCCACCCATAGACACCAGTGAAACAGTTACTTTCAGTTGTACATCAGTCTTGCCCTAAAATGAACCGTATAATGAAGTACTGACTGTGTGCAAACTTAAGGTCACAAAACTACAGACCCAACTGGCAACCATCAACTGTTTCTTCACAGGATATGCACTTGTTACATTATGCAGCAGATGGAGCAGCTAGAGTGACTATCTTGTTTACTAGAGGTTTGGGAGGGCATTGAATTTTGACAAACCATCATTTATTAAAAAGTAATTTGCCTTGGAACAGTTCCTGTTACTGGTTTTAATGGAACTATGGAGTTGACTTCATAGGAGACAACTTTATCGTCCTACCTTGCCTGGGAGGAAAAGATATATTGGACGGGGGTGTAATATCCCCCATATTTGTGAGCACGAGGTCCAGTACGATGAAGCCTGTAGTGGGTGCATTCACTATTTGGTGAAGGGTATTTATACTTATGATGTCTAGGAATCTCTATGCCTGTAGATTTGCAGGTCACATAGAATTCCCAGTCTATAGAGATGTAATTAAAGTCTCCCATGATTAGGGTGTCAGACGTACCAGAGACATTTGCCATCCAACCTGAGTATGCACTGTGAGCTTCTTGGAACAGGGGAGTGACCTACAGCTGGCTAGGATATGGTATGGGATTTTGTCTATGGTGATCTGCACATGGAGGAACTCCAGCACATAATCCCATTTGACCACCGTAGCATTATGACGGTTACTGATGTATATTAAGCCACCTCCACATTAAACCCTTGTCTATGCTGCTACTAGTCAAAGTGTGGAAAGCACTACAGCCTTGCATTAATGGGATACTCTGCCAATTTACACCACGTCTCAGTAACTGCACAGATGTCTATTTTCGAGTGTGGGGAGGGCATGGAGGGAGTGTAGTTTGTTTTGTTTAATGTAGGCTCCTGGCATTGACTAATATTACCTCGAGATTCATTTGAGATGATTTTGCTATGTCTAAGTTTGTCTATTTGGCATTGTCTAAATATGGTACTATGGGGGTGGATAAAAAGTTTAGCCAGTATTTAAAAGCCTAGAGGAAAAAGGCACAGACCATCCTTGGCAAAGCAATATGGTCTGTTAACCAGGTCCTCCACAGGTGACAAATACTGCATCTTCTTAAAATGACACCAACCAGCCAGTTGTTGAAGTCTTCATTTTTTGCTCAAACTGTGGCATCAGCCTCGGTGATGGTAATACGCTGCTCGATACTTTGCTCCTACCAACCTGAAAATCAGTCTGAAAGCTCCATAATTTCTCTCTCCATATAGCCTAGGGAGCATCCATCCCAGGTAATTTACACCTACATGGACTATGACGGAATCATACAGATAGCTGTGGCATAATGAGTTAAGTGCATACTTGCTATGGCAGATCTCGGCTCCAGATAAGGAACTAACATTTACCTTCTTCTTGTCCATCCTAGTTAGAGTAGCATCAAAATATCTTACAATAAAGTCCCCTGTGAAGGAAGTCCTGGGAATTGTGTTTGCTTGCCTTAAAGGCTGAGTGTTTGGAGCTCTACTGAGAGTGACGGTATGTGTGACGTTATATGTTTTTTTCTGAGTGCCTCTGGGCTTGCTGAGACATAAATTTGACAACTGGCGGTCTAGACTATCTTTGGTGTTTAAGAAGATTGCTTTCAAGTGTCTCAGCATACGTTAGTGTATGTGTGCGATTTCGACAAGCTGATGTGCACCTGTAAGCAAGAGTTTCGACTCCAGTGTCTAAATACACATCTCGCATACTGTTTCTGCTTCTTTAAGGATTAAGTTGCTGTTAGTAAACATGGGACAATTACTACGCTGTCTCAAGATGCTGATATCCACCAAGCTGGCTACACAGAAGTTATGAAGGCTGCAAGCCCTGCTAGATAAAATTTTGTAGATAATTCTATGCCACTGTAAATATTAATATGATTCACAGGCGTGTTTTTACAAATGTAAAAAAACTAAATGTAAGAAAACTGTTATATGCTCTGAGCTTCAAAAATGTAACCACAGTGCACCCTGCTGGAAGAAAGCTGATAAGTGAAGCATTTTGCGACTGTTTGATCTCAAGCTCAGAGGCAGGATGTCTGGAATAAGAAATTCTTTCTATTGTCTTAGGACAAGAGTTAATTACTAGGTTTTATATGTAAAGTGTCCTTTATTGCTGTGCTTTCCTGGCAGGTGCAAGATTACAAACAAATGTTAAATTTTGAGTTCTGTGAGCCTGGGAAACTCCAGCAGAGGCGTCAAAAATTATATAATGTGAAATGACTCTGCAGTAATGTGTATATCAATTTAAGACCATCTCAGAGAGAAAGATATGAGCATTTTGGATTTTGTCTGATCTGACAACTCACCAGGCTCTTGCTCTGCTCTCTATGCAAGTAGTATTTAAAAATGTGATTTCTCTTAGATAGAAATATAGCCAGATTAGCCTGTTTTCTATATTTATGTCAGACTATCCTACAATATTGTTTTAAGTTTCCTGTGAGCTGTGAACTCTTGATTAGCACGGTGTTGAATTGATGAGATTTGTCTTGTGTTATTACTTACTATTAAATATTTTAAACCTTTCAACTGTGTCGGTTTTGTGATGACATAATTTAAGCTCTTAAGAGTACATTACACGTATTTGGTGATATTGTCCAAGCCACTCCAATAGTCTTGCTGTTCAGCACACTTGTTATTTGGATAACAGTAAAATTATATAGTGACATTGGTCACCCCTTGGGAAGGGCCTTATAGTAGCTGATATTCATGGTTGGTTGCAGTCAGTACTACCTTATAGTCTGGGCAGAAAGGGGGTACAGCTGGAGAACCTGTGCCAGCCTTCCTCAGTAGTGTCTGTGTGTTTGTATATAAATAAAATCTTAAAGTGTGTGTGTGTGTGTGTGTGTGTGTGTGTGTGTGTGTGTGTGTGTGTGTGTGTGTGTGTGTGTCAGCTACTTGGGCTGGGACACAAATCACTGGTTGGACAGAGGGTGCTGGAGGTTTTAGCTTGGCCACTAGGCAGAGATCTGGACCCTATAGTTGTGCCAGTGGGGAGTCTTATTGGGGATCTGGAGAGAAAGGGAGAAACCAGCCCCAGACTGACTGTGATCTCTGTGTGTTCTTAAGGGAAATTGTACTTTCCTGTGTGTGTACTTGTTATCCCCCAATATGCACACCCCTCACTGCTGCTAGTGGTGAGGATTGAGGCTCCTTGATTACTGGGCCAGTGCGTGGGCGTCACAGAAGATATGAAATTGCATATCCATATTGACCAGTCCTTTGATTGATGAGCTAAAAGGACATGGTGAACTGCTGTTAAAAAGACTATTAAGGGTGCTTTACTGGGGGAAACTGTGCTAAACAGTACCAAATTCTACCAACTTTAGTGTTTACACAATACTGAATACTGCTAAAACTCTAGGTATTGCCACCTGACGCCCATCTAGCTGCTCTCAAGCTTGTCGGACCAGAAGGTATTTGCTCGGTGTTGCTGCTTTACAGGGTACAGTTTTATGGACTATTCCTACAGGGAAAATTTGCTTTCTAGGTGACTGCAACGGTACAGGGCACTGTTAACACACACAAACATGCAAAATCTATTGCAGAACAGAAAACTAACTAATGGCCTATTAAATAACTACACTAAGAGCCTTTTGTGCATTTCCCAACTCTGACAGACCAAATACCTTTTCTTCTTCTGTCTTCCTAATGTAAAACACAGTAGGAATCATCCCATGTATAATGCTATCACAAACCAATTATACAGCTAGCTAGAAATCCTTTGCAGAAGGCAACGTCAAGACAGTCTTACAGCAGTAACAATTAGAGGAAGAATTTTCCAAAAATTCAATGAAATGCACAGACAAAAGCAGGAAACAGTAGTGATCACTCAAAATAACTTAAAGTGCAATTTAGCAATCAAACGTAGTTGAATTTGCCTGGATGGCACTGGATACAAGTAAAACAATTCTGTAATGCAGGCTAGGACTCCAAGCTTAGCTGAGTTTTAGGAAAGTAAACAGGAGACCACATGCAGTACAGGAGATTTCCTAAAGAGCAATACTGGTTTGCTGGGTGGCCACTCAAGATCATGGATCTATGGAAAACAGTGGGTGGGAAGAGTACATAAATAGCTTATACAACAGCAGCAGTAATTAAAGAGGGAGAGGTTATCATAAGGGGTGGAGGCGTTTTAAAACTACCACAGCAAAATGGTGGAAGGATTGGGAACATTTTTCAAGGAACAACCAGGATAGCTAGAGAAGCATCCAATCAAATAAAGGCAATATTGGAGTTCCTTCAGAAACTACAGCTTAGTAGGATAGTGGAGGATGGGGCAGACACAGATTGCAACTTAAAGCGGTAAATTATAAGCAGAATATATTAAAAAAAAATCACTTAAGCACAAACTAGAGCAGAAACAATTCTCTCACTATTGAACTACTACTGTAGTTTAAGTCACCAGACTATGCAGAAATTACCAGTACCACTGTTTATGAAATAAAAATGCAGTTATAAATGACTAAGGTTCAAATATGTGGTAGCACAGCCTGCAACAACTGTCATACTACAAGGCTATGGCCCAGCAGGGTTTAAATACAAATGGATAGCACTTGCAAGTAATTGCTGTGGAAATAAAAATGCAATGCAGAAATTCAATGTTCCCACAACTAATTAAAATAAGACTAAGGTTCCAGAACAATCTACAAAATGCAAATGGATAACTATTTTTTGGCTAAAACATCGAACAGAGCATAGTAGTAGTATCACCACACAAGTTACCAAGTGCAACTTAAATATTTAGGCAGAATTTAAGTAAAGTAATTTAATTCTCTTTATTTTTGATAAGCTACTTAACTGACAGTTCCACAGCTCTCCAAGCCTTGTATAAGAGAGATGTGCAGTGATGCAACTTAAAGCATGTTCAGCTGCATGCAAATGAGTTGCTGGCATACCTTTCCTCAGAGTACTGATGTCAGAGTTAAAATCTGTCCTTTACGTTTACCTGGCAGAAGGAGAGTAATCCATAAGAGGTTGAAGCCTTTGTGCTGAGCTGTGCTACATCAGCAGGTATTCTCCATAATCACTGAACCCAGGTCACTGGTCTCGTGATTGGGAACTCCCCTTTGCTCTTCACTGGATTGGTGAGAATTCTTATTTGCAGAATTTATAAGCCTACGTACATTATTTTTTGTTTGCTTACAGAGGTGGTGCACTGATCTCAGTGGGCCAAACTGGTGCTTAATGGTGCTACATTCAGAGCCTGGTGATGCAACGAACTGGTTAGCAGACAAATTCAGTTCCATCTTTACCCCACCCTCCACTCCCAACCATCCCTTCAGAAAATACTCTCAAACATAACCCGTCCAACTATAACTAGGAACATGTACTGGCTGCTCTCACTAAAGCCAAGAAAGTACAGTTTTGTACCTACCATAAATGTAGATGTTCGAGGATCCACATTGCTGCAGTCCTAACTATTGGGTAGTCCGCTGTCCAGTCGGCCCGAATACCAAAGTATATGGCTGACGTCGGTCAGGGCGCATTAGACTGACGTCAGTACGTCAGGGTACTAATGCGCATGACCGACGTCATATCCTCAGTCTTTTCTTGCCCCAGATGTCAGAAGACCCTAAAAAGACAAGGCCCAATATACCTGCACCAAAAATATGTACAATATATACAACATTATCAGCATATAACCTCACCTACACAACCACCCCTAAACACAGAGGGAAGGAGGGAGGGTAAATTGGACTGCAGCAATGTGGATCCTCGAACATCTACATTTATGGTAGGTACAAAACTGTACTATGTTCTTCATTCCACATTGCTGCAGTCCTAACTATTGGGTAGAATCCCAAAGCAGAGGTAAGGGAGGCTGGCAAATCATAAAGAAGCAGGAGCTGACAACATGCCTTGCAAAATAGCTGTGGCAAAACCAGCCCTAGACTTAGAGTAGAGAGGAAGGTGATAATGCTTAGAGAAAGTATGCACTGAACTCCAAGTAGCTGCCTCCAAAATATCCTTAGTTGCCACCCCTTAGAAATGCTGTTGAAGTGGCAGTAGCCCTAGTGGAATGAGGCCTAATCCCAGCTGGAATCTCCTTGCCATGATGGGAATAACAAAATGCAATGCAAAACCCAATCCACCTAGAAATAGTTTGTTTTGACAAAGGCTTGCCCTGGGAACTCAAAGCAAAAGAAACAAACAGCTGCTGAGACTGCCTAAAATCCTTAGTCCTGCTTAAATAATAACGCAATTGCCTGTGTACATCTAAAGTGTGCAAAATCTTTTCCCCTTTATTTTGGGGGTCTGCATAAAAAGTAGGCAAATGAATAGTTTGGTTTAAAGCCACACTAGAAACCACCTTAGGCATAAAGGAAGGATTAGTGCGTAATGATACCCTATCCTTATGGAAAATCAAAAGGGCTCTACTGCCATAAGGGCCTGCAACTCAGACACCCTTCTTGCAGAAGTAATAGCCAACAGAAAAGCAGTCTTCCATGACAAGTATTTCAATTCAGCAGTAGCCGCAGGCTCAAAAGGTTGTAGAGTAAGTTTTCCAACACAAAATTGAGATCCCAAGCAGGAGTAGGAGCTCTCGTGGGGTCTTATATTCTTTGCCCCTCTAAGAAACTGCTTGAACAAAGGATGCGAAAACAATGGTGGGTCACAATCATAGTGAGCTGAAATTGCTGCAGCATGAATCTTAATGGAAGAGAAGGACAAACCTTTGTCCAATAACTCAGTAAGATATTGAAGAGCCACACTCAAATTAGGCTCAGAAATCTCCAAATTCTTTGCTGTACTCCAAAATAAAAATCTCTTCCATTTTTCTGCGTACACTTTCCTTGTACTAGGTCTTCTAGCTTCCATAATCACATTTAAAACTTGTTGAGGAAGTTGAGACCTGCTGTGATTCAACACAGAATATGCCAGGCTGTTAGATGAAGAGAGTGAAGCTTGACATTGAGCAGATGACCGTCCTTCTGAGATAACAGATGTGGAATCAAAGGTAAAGGCCATGGAGGCTTCCTTACCAGACTCCTTAGTAGTGGGTACCAGTGTTGCCGAGGCCAATCTGGAGCTATTAAAATCATCCTTGGCTTGTCTTGTCTGACCTTTAAGAGCACCTTTGGAAGAAGAGGCAGAGGTGGAAAGGCATACACATGAAGATTTTTCCAACTGAAAGAAAGAGCATCCACTTTCCAAGCTGTGTGATGAAACCCCTTTGTGCAAAACTTTGGCAGCTGGTGGTTTAGTGGAGAAGCGAACAGATCTATGTCTGGAGTTCCCCATGACACTGTCAATTTCTGAAATACATGAAGATCCAGTTTCCACTCGTGGGGATCCATGATTTGTCTGCTTAACACATCTGCTAAGGAGTTCTGTGCTCGGCAGAAACCTTGCCTGAAGAGTTAGTTGCAAGCTGAGCGCAGTCTCCCATAAAATCATTGCTTGCCTGCATAGAGGATAAGAATGTGTTCCCCTTGTTTGTTGATGTACCACATGACAGTTGTGTTGTCTGTTAGAATCAACACCTGCCCTGGAAGAAGTAACTCCTTGAAAGCCATTAATGCAAACTGGACTGCTAACATCTCCTTCATGTTGATATGTAGATGCTGTAGTCTGGCAGGCCACTTGTCTTGTATCCACTTTCCATTTAGATGAGCTCCCAAGCAATGTCCGAGGCATCTGTCGTTAAAATCTGACTCGCCTCTGGCCGGGTCACAGAGAGTCCCTTGTTTAGGTGACATTCCTGAGCCCACCACAAAAATTCTTTTTGAAGGCAAGGTATTATTTGAATGACAGTGTCCAAATCCTGGCAGTGCTGTGTCCATACATTTTTGAGATATCATTGCAGCTTCCTCATATGCAGTTTGGCATTGGGAAGCACCAGAATACAAGATGCCATGAACCCTAATGCTTGAAGGACTGTCCTTGCAGTCAGCACGGACTGATGAGATAGTTGATGGAAGTAAAGGGATAGACTCTTTTGCTTGTCCGGGGTTAAAAAGGCCATCTGGGCTGCTGTAGTCAGTCTCACACCCAGAAAGCACATGTCTTGAGAGGGTACTAGACTGGACTTTATTTCGTTCACAGAATACCCTAGGCATCTTAGCACTGCTATAACATATTCCAGATACTGTAGAAGGTCTTCCTTTTCTTGAGCCAGAATCAGGCAGTCGTCCAAGTAAGGATAGATTTGAATTCCTTTTAGCCTGAAGTAAGCTATCACTGGAGCCAGAACCTTTGTGAATACTCTGGGCGCAGTAGATAAGCCAAAGGGCAATGCAGAGAACTGATAATGAGAATTTCCAGCTCGAAAACGCAGATACTTCCTGCAACTTAGTCTTATAGGCACATGAAGGTAAGCTTCCTTGAGATCTAAAGTTACCATCCAGTGATCTTTGCCCAGCAGAGGTAAAAGCTGTTGTAACGTCAACATCTTGAACTTGGGAATGTCCAGATAAGTGTTTAGGACAGATAAATCCAAAATTGGTCTCCACGTGTTCCCCTTCTTTGGTACTAGGAACAGGCGAGAATAAAATCCTAGGCCCCTTTCTGATACTCCAAATAGGGGCCATTCAGCCAGTCCCTGTAACAGAGAAATTTGCTTGTGAGCCTCTTTCCTTTGTGGAGGAGGAACGTCTGGCATGCCTTTGAAAGGGGGCAATGTATGGAAATAAAACCTGTAACCGTGGTGAATGATATCCAACACCCATCTGTCTTGAGTAATTAAATCCCAATTTTCTTTGAAAAGAGACAGTCTTCCTCCCAAAGGAGCTGCCAGACGAGAATCTACTGGCAGCTGAAAAGGCAGGTCATTGGGTCTGTTTACGAAAGGACTGACCCCTGCCCTCACCAGAAGTCTGAGCAGGTGAACTCCTGTTCTAGGCCTAAAAGAACCTTGAGCTCTGCCCCTACCACGTCTAGACCTACCCCTAGACTGGGAATCATAAGCAGGATATGTCCATCCCTTAGTAGGCCAATTTCTACTAAACTTGGGTGGCTGCACCTGCAAAAAATCTTTAACAGTTTGCATAGACTTAGCTTTGTCCTCCATTTTCTTTAAAACTGCTTCCACAGGCGAACCAAACAACACATCAGACTGTAAAGGAGCATCCAAAATCCTTGTCTTAACATGCTCAGCTAAATTCTGATCCCTCAACCAGGCATGCCTGCGAAGAACAGAACTAGTGGCAGCCACCCTTGAGGAGGCCTGTACAGCATCAAAACCACATTGCAAAGAATGCTTACCCACTTGTTCAGACACATGAACTAAATCCAGCAACTCTTTACACTCAATACCTTCCGCCAAAGCATCCACCTTAGATTTCAATTGTGAAAGGAGATAATTTTGATATTTTAGCATGTGAAACTGACAATTCAACGCCCTCATGGCTAAAGTGGAAGAAGTATACACTTTCTTTCCCCATCTATCCAAAGCCCTTGCCTCTTTATCAGTGGGAACAGGGTTTTTAACAACAGAGGCCTTAACACCTTTAGGTCCCTGAGAAACAGTTTCGGGTCTGCCCTAGGACTCTTAAAAGATACTTATGAGCTTTAGGCACCCTATAGTACCTATCAGGTTTAACAGGAGCAGGAGGCAAAGAATCAGGGTTCAGGGAAGCCTCTGCAAAAACATCTTCCACCACATTCAACACAGGAGGTATAGCCAAGGGCCTATGCTGGGGTAAAAACAAGAATTCCCTAAGCCTTTTCCTGGAATCAGAGTAATCTTGGCCTTCCCATTTAAAGTGCTCCCTCATGGAATGCAGAGTCTCTGAAAATGAGAAATCCTCAGGAGGAGAAGCTGTAGGAGTGGAATCATCCACATCAGAATCAGAATAAGGAGGATACTCCTGCAAGTCTTCCGCAGAAGACTCAGAAGCCTCTGAACACTGTTCAAAACTCTCAAACTCAGGTTCCACCCTAGGCCTCTTATCAGGAGGGGGCATAGAACCTCTAATCATAGTAATCAAATCTTCTGCCATTTTAAGCATATGTTTCTTAGGCACAGAACCTGAAGTACTAGGAGAAGCCCCCACTGAAGCTAAACTTGGCCTACCTCTCAAAGAAGTTTTGGAAACAGAAGGAGAGGCTCTAACTACCTTGGGAAGAGAGGGAAGAACAGTTACCTGAGAAGCCCCCTCAGCCTGGCCTACCTCCTGAGAAGGCACATCCTGTAACAGTAAAGTCTCTGCCTGAGACTCCAAAGAAACTCCTGGCAAAACCTCTGGCTCCACTGAGCCTTCTAAAGAACCGACGTCCGGGACTGCCGGTTCATCAACCCTAGGCTTCGCTGTTTTGTCCTTGCGCTTTTTGGACGAAGCGGGCATCGGAGCATCCGACGGCATTTTATAATTACAACGCTTCCCAAACACTAACCTGGCACAGTCTAACCTCCTCTTAATAGTGCGTTTGTTAAATCTAGCACAAGAGCGGCATCCAACAATGTCGTGCTCAGGCCCTAAACAAGGTATACACAAGGTATGGTAATCCCTATGAGGTATCTGTTTCCCACAAGAAATACAGTTATTCACTTTTTCTGACATCCGGTTAAATACTGAGGCAAGAAAAAACCAAAATGTTCGGCAACGGGGTACTTAGCCAACTTTGATTCGGTCTGAAACTCCGACTTCAGAAAATTTCAGAACGCCAACCTGCACTCGCAAAACTGCTTCTGCATCGGACCATGCGGCAAAAAAGACTGAGGATATGACGTCGGTCATGCGCATTAGTACCCTGACGTACTGACGTCAGTCTAATGCGCCCTGACCGACGTCAGCCATATACTTTGGTATTCGGGCCGACTGGACAGCGGACTACCCAATAGTTAGGACTGCAGCAATGTGGAATGAAGAACATCACAACCTCAATGGGTGCCAATAATATCTCGGTATGCCTCTTGAACAGTCTAAAATATGACCTATCAGGACCCCTGGAGTCATTATTTAACTATAGTCTGAAAACAATTTTTGCGCTAGGTGAATGGAGGACTGTGATAGTCATCCCCCCTTCATAATGGAGAATCTTCAACATATCTTAGAAACTACAGACCTATTAATGTAGTCTTCCAAAGTCATGGAAAGAATCACCATGGAAATCATCAACAAGGACATTAAGAGACCTCCAGACACTAGATCCATCCCAGTCTGACTTTGCCAAAGGAAGGTCATGCTTACTGAATCTGGTGAACTTCCTTGAAAAGGTCACTATGGCAATGGATGAGGGGAAAATGGTTTATACTGCCTACCTACATCTGGCTAAAGAATTACCCCACTCAGGCACTGTCAAACTTGGGGAACTAGGTATAAATGTCTTTATAACACAATGAATAGCTAGATGGCTCACTGATGAGACTCAGGCGGTTAGAAGTGGTGAGGCCACCTACACAGAGTGCAGTTACCAATGGAACCTCCCCAAGGTTCTATGCTAGGCCCAATTCCTCTTATTTCTTGGATGTCAAAGCCAATACCAAAGGCCTCTGGCTACCCAGGTTTGAAGATAATGTGCAAACAAGGAGCAGTCATGGACTCCCCCAAGAAGAGAAAACCCTTCAGAAAGGTCTAACATAATCAAATGCTTAGTGCCAAAGCCATTGCTTAAAATTCAATACCAAGAAATGCAATACAGTACCTTTTCGGAAGTCTGCCGCCTGGATAACTATGTCATCAATAAAACAACCCTAAAATTTGATTCACTGGTCAGGGACCTGGTAACTTATGTAGATAGTAACCTAGCATTCGACCAACGTGAGACCAAGGTAGTAAGAAAATAGTTCTAGGTTGCTCAACTCATAAGTGGAGGGATGATATCTAGGTCCAGACAGGTCATCATATCACTGTACTTGGTCCCCATCAGATCCATCATAGGGTATAATGCCCCCTTTGGTATTTACATGACCAGACACATGCAGCAAATGGAATGTCTAAAAATGTTCCTTATTGACCACCTCAAAGCTTAGTCTCTTTATTCGGTATTATACAGACTTCTGAGAGGTGACTTTTACCTGCCTTAAAAGGTATCCCTAAGACCTTATTTTAATGAACCTTCTGCACATCCTCAAACAGCCAGGATCACAACTATTTTAGCAAACCTAAATTTTGCTTGCGACACAAAACAGGACATGTTGGAAAGACACAAGTTTCTCAGAGAATTTCATTCTCTGGAAAAGGCTCCCCAACCATGAGAGGCTGAGTTCCTCCCTTTCCTTATTTAAGTACAACTTGGACTAACGGATGGGCAACTGGAAATACACTAAGAAACAGATAGTAAATCACCTCCTACATAAATCAAATGGGTGGGTCACATTTCTGTTGTATGGCCAGGCTTATAAGCGCCCTAGTAATCATTAGCCTACTATACATCTATAAACCTATGAACATCCAGGTCTCAGTGCTGCATGCAGAGAAGGATCCCTCTTTACATTGATATCCTATAAAGTTAAGTCATAAAAAAAAAAAAAAAAAAAAAAAAAAAAAAAAATTCCTCCTTATCACAATCAAATGGATCCTTAGCAGTAGGGCTTATCTACCTATTTTGTCCCCCACAAACATACCTGGATGTTTTAATCAGGTAATTCTGCAGATCATCAAAAGGGTACACGTTGAAGAAGTGCTTCACTACAGTGAGGGACTGTCGGTCATTAGATAAAGTGGCTCCGTGTCAACCACAGAAGGTAGTTTTAACAAATAATGGAAGGTAGTGGTTAAAAATCTGAGTCAAGTAATGGGTGGTTGAAATTTATGAAGTCTAAAAAGCACTAAGATTCCAGGATAATAATGAAATGTACAAATGTCCAAATAAGACAAACCTGGTAAAAGATAAAAGAAGAAATTCATCCATATGTAGTAACAGTCAAACCTATCAGTAGACAGTGATCAAACATTACTCTTCAAGCCCCAACTTTACTTGGCTCAAAATGATATATAGTAACTCGATAGAGAACGTTGGTTATACTGCCATATTAGGTACTTTTTCGTTATTGAGGCAACACTTTAAACGCTGTTGCTAAGTTCCGAAGCCAGTGTCTTGTCATGTCCTTTTGCGTCTTAATCTAACCAGGTGTGTGTAAAATATTTTACTGGATAATATTTAAAAAAGGAGATGTCACTTTTAAATTTTACTCATACCTAGTTAGATTAAGACCAAAAAGACATGACAAAACACTGGATTCCAAGCTCAGTGACTGTGTTTAAAGTTTCCCTCTTACGTAGCAGATGGACAAATCAAATAAAAAAAACATGCAACCGAAAGTTGGGAAAGCAGAACCTTGGTAAGACACTGATAATATATATTATATCAGGTACATGATTACTACTTTAACTCCCGTACATTATTTGAACTTCCTAACAATGGTTATTTCCATTGTCAGGGAAACCCTTTTAAAGCAGTAGTTGCCTCTTTTTTTTTTAAACGCTTCACAGCTACCAGCTGTTTCATCACAGCTGCCAGAAGAAGCCAGATAACTGTAAGTAAGGAAATTGAGTTTTTGGAGGATGTACGTACAAGCATAGTTGTAATGGGCTGCACAGTGTTTAAAATATCGAGAAATTCCTTTTTTGTACTTTGCTGTTTTCGGAGCAACATCTTATATGTGGTTGCTGAGCTCAGAATCCTGTGTCTTGTCATGTCTTTTTGCTCTTCATCTAGCCGGGTGTGTATAAAATGTTTTACTGGATAACATTTAAAAAAGGAAACGTCAATTCTAAATTTTATCCAACACCAAAAACACATGACAAGACAATGGTTTCGGAGCTCAGCAACCACGTTTAAAGTGTTGCCCCGATAACGGAAAAGTACCCCATATTAATTCAGTGATTTCACACCCATGACTGTTGCACATTTATTTCAACAATAATACAGCACCATACACAAAAGATTTTACACCTTACTAGTGTAACACTCAGTCTACCAATCATTTATAGCCTAACACTCAACAGTGTCACTAACGATGATTATGCTGAGAACTGGTTTGTTTGTTTCTTTCGGCTTTTCCCGGTTAGGGGTCGCCACAACAGAACTCCGGTCCGCTAAGGACTGGTAGTGGATTTTTACGTACCGGGTTACCGGCCCTGGCGCACAACCTTCAACGAAGGCATGCCCCATTCACGTATGCCTCCACACAGAAGACGCTCTAGCTGAGAATGGAATGGGACAACGTCCTGCTATGAGGCGACAATGCTATCACAGCAGCACCACCACCTCAGTGTATGCTGAGAACTGGTTGCTTTGGTTAAATCCACCTATTCAGACTTCTCAGATAGGGTTTCCAAATGCTGATGGTGTTCTCATATTATAATTTTTTGGTAGAAACATCTGCATTAACACTTTCATTAACTTCTATTTCTGGCTTTTATTTTTTTTTTCCCCACTTTAAGACTTACACAGTTGCAGTACCAACTGGTTAGATAGCAAAGCTATTTAAACAGTGGCCTCTCAATGTCTAACTTGGCAAAGCTTTCACTGTGGAACCTTATACAAAAGCAAAAAACACGGCAGGGAATTTAATGTGACAAAATCATTTCATTAATTTTGGAATTGTAGTAAAAATGAATGCCCCATCAAAATATAGTATTTCAATTTGGAATTTGCAATAGCAAGTTCCACTGCCTCTACAAATACTTACAATGTACTCTACTATGGCAATAATGGAGAATATTGAACCTTGTGTAACTGTAGGTCCATAACAGCAAAGTTTGTGGTTATGTGAACATACAGAACTGGCTGTTGCACAGTAACCATCAACTGTTTTTCCACCAAACTATAATCAACAGCATGTTAAGTAAAACTAGTTCCAAGAAGTAGCTATTGCACATGACTTGTCCACTGACAAAAAAAAAAGAGCAAGAACAATTTTGATATTTGCAGGGTGTGTCACACACAACCTAAAGTTTAACTCACAGCAATGTAAACAACTGTCATTATCTTGCACTTGCGCAACTCTGCTTTGAATTCTTAAGCGATTCCTATTTTCAGCAACTCTGTAGCAATGAAAATAATTTTGCAGTGGTGTAGCAGGCAGAACAAAGTAATATACTGATGACCAGTGCTTCTGTTTTATCAACTTTTAGAGCAAACTAGTTTTGACATATGTGAATTGTGGACTCCTGGAACATTTGGTCAATTCATCTTTGCAGCCTGCAGTTATTTTCATTTGTCACCTTCTGGGAGGTCACAATGGAAAAATATAAGTTAGGTTTTGATTTCATGAGTTCCACGGAGACTGTTGCTCATAAAATTAAGAGGCTCTACAACAACAAATGAATAAAGATCAAAATATTGATGATTCCATCATTCAATTTACTTGCTGTAATTCGAACATTATGCAGGTTTCAAAAACAAGGTTCCAAGAAGCAGCTTATCCAATGTTGAATGATGGACAAAGATGCACCTGTGCTTTACCAACAAACAAATGTTGATTATAAACAAGAATGAAAACAAAATAAGAATGCTGTTTTTGCAGGATCAGGAAACCACAGTACCAGCAACAGCAAACCAAAACAGTGTGCTTTTCCTGATTCTGCAAGTAGTGTGCTTATTTTTGTTTCATTACAGGTCTGGTTTGAATGCTTCCAAGTTAACAGTGATTATTCATTAAAACAACAAGACCTCGTCTAGACATCACTGCACATCTAAACATACTGCACCTCTTAGGATTACAACCATTATAGCACTGTAAATTGCGTGAAAAAAGTGTGTACATTATACAACTTCAATGTTAAAGCTTTTGAACAATGATGGGGTCTCTCTCTCTCTCTGCTTAACAGTCATCATATGTAAAATATTAAATGGACAGGCATAGCATTCAACTGCTAGAAACCTTTTTACAATGACGCTCCAGGCCAAAAAGCTCCACAATAAACAAGTAACACTACAGCACAATTATGTCAGTTAAAGTAAACACTGGAAACTGTCCACATTTAATAAGTTTCACAAAATGTAGAAGACAGGTAAAATGTCGATAAAAGAAAAATCAGACAATAAATACAAGCAGATAAGTGGTGTGGGTCATGTGCAATCTATTGTGTGTTGACTACTGTCTGGTAACAGCCACTCCTCCAAACAGTCATACCTTTTAAAATTATTCTGCAAGGTTGAATTATACTGGCACCTTTCCACTCTGACAAATACACAGAAACAACAAAGGTCCAGTGTTCTCTACTAATGCCCTGCACTTACTCCTTTACTCATCCTTAACATAGTATACTAAACTAAATGCAGGCCATTTCTATGTCCACCCTGAATGATATAGTACAGGTACTGTAGCAGGTACAAAGGCCATCTAAATCCTAGTAAGCTAATACACAAAGCAGTAAAAATACCAGATTGCTATGAAAATCAAGATAGACACCGCTGTAACATTCAAAGAAGGGAGAAAAAAGTACAGTTTTGTACCTACCATAAATGTAGATGTTCGAAGATCCACATTGCTGCAGTCCTAACACTTGGGTAGTCCGCAGTCCCAGTCGGCCCGAATACCAAAGTATAAGGCTGACGTCGGTCAAGGCGCATTTGTCTGACATCAGGACGTCAGGGTACAAATGCGCATGACCGACGTCATATCCTCAGTCTTTTCTTGCCCCAGATGTCAGAAGACCCTAAAGAAATAAGGCCAAAACCAAAAAACACAAAAACACTCCTGTACCTAAAATATGTACAATATATACAAATGTACAAAAAATAGAACCTCACCCACACAACCACCCCTAAATACAGAGGGAAGGAGGGAGGGAAAATTGGACTGCAGCAATGTGGATCTTCGAACATCTACATTTATGGTAGGTACAAAACTGTACTATGTTCTTCATCTCACATTGCTGCAGTCCTAACACTTGGGTAGAATCCCAAAGCAGAGGTAAGGGAGGATGGCTAAACTATAATGAAGCAGGAGCTGCCAAAATGCCCTGCAACACAGCAGTGGCAAAACCAGCCCTGGACTTAGAATAGAGAGGAAGGTGGTAATGCTTGGAGAAAGTATGCACTGAACTCCAAGTAGCTGCCTCCAAAATATCCTTAGTTGCCACCCCTTAGAAATGCTGTTGAAGTGGCAGTAGCCCTAGTGGAATGAGGCCTAATCCCAGCTGGAATTTCTTTGCCATGATGGGAGTAACAGAATGCAATGCAAAACCCAATCCACTTAGATATAGTTTGTTTTGACACAGGCTTGCCCTGAGAACTCAAAGCAAAAGAAACAAACAACTGCTGAGACTGCCTAAAATCCCTAGTCCTGCTTAAATAATAACGCAACTGCCTGTGTACATCTAAAGTGTGCAAAATCTTTTCCCATCTATTTTGGGGATCTGCATAAAAAGTAGGCAAATGAATAGTTTGGTTTAAAGCCACACTAGAAATCACCTTAGGCATAAATGAAGGATTAGTACTTAATGATACCCTATCCTTATGAAAAATCAAAAAAGGCTCCACCGCCATAAGGGCCTGCAATTCAGAAACCCTTCTTGCAGAAGTAATGGCCAACAAAAAAGCAGTCTTCCATGACAAGTATTTCAACTCAGCAGTAGCCGCAGGCTCAAAAGGTTGTAGAGTAAGTTTCTCCAACACAAAATTGAGGTCCCAAGCAGGAGTAGGAGCTCTTCGTGGGGGTCTTATATTCTTTGCCCCTCTAAGAAATTGCTTGAACAAAGGATGAGAAAACAATGGTGGGTCACAATCATAGTGAGCTGAAATTGCTGCAGCATGAATCTTAATGGAAGAGAAAGACAAACCTTTGTCCAATAGCTCAGTAAGATATTGAAGAGCCACACTCAAATTAGGCTCAGAAACATCCAAATCCTTTGCTGCACTCCAAAATAAAAATCTCTTCCATTTTTCTGCATACACTTTACGTGTACTAGGTCTTCTGGCTTCCATAATCACATTCAAAACTTGTTGAGGAAGTTGAGACCTGCTGTGGTTCAAAACAGAATATGCCAGGCTGTTAGATGAAGAGAGTGAAGCTTGACATTGAGTAGATGACCGTCCCTCTGAGACAAAAGGTGTGGAATCAAAGGTAAAGGCCATGGAGGCTTTCTTACCAGATTCCTCAGTAATGGGTACCAGTGTTGTCGAGGCCAATCTGGAGCTATCAAAATCACCCTTGGCTTGTCTTGTCTGACCTTTAGGAGTACCTTTGGGAGGAGAGGCAGAGGTGGAAAGGCATACACATGAAGATTTTCCCAACTGAGCGAAGAGCATCCACTTTCCAAGCTGTGTGATGATATCTTTTCGTGCAAAACTTTGGCAGCTGGTGGTTTAGTGGAGAAGCGAACAGATCTATGTCTGGAGTTCCCCATGACACTGTCAATTTTTGAAATACATGAAGATCCAGTTTCCACTTGTGGGGATCCATGATTTGCCTGCTTAACACATCTGCTAAGGAGTTCTGTGCTCCTGGCAGAAACCTTGCCTGAAGAGTAAGCTGCAAGCTGAGCGCAGTCTCCCACAAAATCATTGCTTGCCTGCATAGAGGATAAGAATGTGTTCCCCCTTGCTTGTTGATGTACCACATGACAGTTGTGTTGTCTGTTAGAATCAACACCTGCCCTGGAAGAAGTAACTCCTTGAAAGCTATCAATGCAAACTGGACTGCTAACATCTCCTTCATGTTGATATGTAGATGCTGTAGTCTGGCAGGCCACTTGTCTTGTATCCACTTTCCATTCAGATGAGCTGCCCAAGCTATGTCTGAGGCATCTGTCGTTAGAATCTGACTCGTCTCTGGCCGGGTCACAGAGAGTCCCTTGTTTAGGTGACATTCCTGAGCCCACCACAAAAATTCCTTTTGAATGCAAGGTATTATTTGAATGACAGTGTCCAGATCCTGGCAGTGCTGTGTCCATACATTTTGAGATACCATTGTAGCTTCCTCATATGCAGTTTGGCATTGGGAAGCACCAGAATACAAGATGCCATGAACCCTAATGCTTGAAGGACTGTCCTTGCAGTCAGCACGGACTGATGAGATAGTTGATGGAAGTAAAGGGATAGACTCTTTTGTTTGTCCGGGGTTAAAAGGCCATCTGGGCAGCTGTATTCAGTCTCACACCCAGAAAGCACATGTCTTGAGAGGGTACTAGACTGGACTTTATTTCGTTCACAGAATACCCCAGGCATCTTAGCACTGCTATCACATATTCCAGATGCTGAAGAAGCTCGTCCTTTTCTTGAGCCAGAATCAGACAGTCGTCCAAGTAAGGATAGATTTGTATTCCTTTTAGCCTGAAAAAGCTACAACTGGAGCCAGAACTTTGTGAATACTCTGGGCAGTAGATAAGCCAAAGGGCAATGCAGAGAACTGATAATGGGAATTTCCAGCTCGGAAGCAGATACTTCCTGCAACTGAGTCTGATAGGCACATGAAGGTAAGCCTCCTTGAGATCTAAAGTTACCATCCAGTGATCTTTGCCCAGCAGAGGTAAAAGCTGTTGTAACGTCAACATTTTGAACTTGGGAATGTCCAAATAAATGTTGAGGATAGACAAATCCAAAATTGGTCTCCACGTGTTCCCTTTTTGGTACTAGGAACAGGCGAGAATAAAATCCTAGGCCCCTTTCTGGCACAGGAACCGGCTGAATGGCCCCTATCTGGAGCAACAGAGAAATTTGCTTGTGAGCCTCTTTTCTTTGTAGAGGAGGAATGTCTGGCATGCCTTTGAAAGGAGGCAAGGTATGGAAATAAAACCTGTAACCGTGGTGAACGATATCCAATACCCATCTGTCTTGGGTAATAACACTCCAGTTTTCTTTGAAAAGTGCCAGCCTTCCTCCCAAAGGTGCTGCCAGACGAGAAGGCTCTGGCAGCTGAAAAGGCAAGTCATTGGGTCTGCTTACGAAAGGACTGACCCCTGCCCTCACCAGAAGACTGGGCAGCCGAACTGCCTGCTCTAGGCCTAAAAGAACCTTGAGCTCTGCCCCTACCACGTCTAGATCTACCCCTAGACTGAGAATCATAAGAAGGATAAGTCCACCCCTTAGTAGGCCAATTTCTACTAAACTTTGGAGGCTGAACCTGCAAAAAATCTTTAACAGTCTGCATAGACTTAGCCTTGTCCTCCATTTTCTTTAAAACTGCGTCCACAGGCGCACCAAATAACACATCAGATTGTAAAGGAGCATCTAAAATCCTTGTCTTTACATGTTCAGCTAAATTCTGATCCCTGAGCCAGGCATGCCTGCGAAGAACAGAACCAGTGGCTGCCACCCTCGAAGAGGCCTGTACAGCATCAAAACCACATTGCAAGGAATGCTTACCCACCTGTTCAGAAACATGAACTAAATCCTGCAACTCTTTACACTCAATACCTTCCGCCAGAGCATCTACCTTAGACTTCAATTGTGAAAGGAGATAATTTTGGTATTTCAACATGTGAAACTGGCAATTCAAAGCCCTCATGGCTAAAGTGGAAGAAGTATACACCTTTTTCCCCCATCTATCCAAAGCCCTTGCCTCTTTATCAGAAGGAACAGGATTTTTAACAACAGAAGCCTTAACACCTTTAGGGCCCTGAGAAACAGTTTCTGGGTCTGCCCTGGGACTCTTAAAAACATACTTATGAGCTTCAGGCACCCTATAATACCTGTCCCGTTTAACTGGGGCAGGAGGCAAAGAATCAGGGTTCAGGGAAGCCTCTGCAAAAACATCCCCTACCACATCCAGAACAGGAGGTATAGCTAAAGGCCTATGCTGGGGTAGAAACAAAAATTCCCTAAGCCTTTTCCTAGAATCAGAGAAATCTTGACCTTCCCATTTAAAATGCTCCCTCATGGAATGAAGGGTCTCTGAAAAAGAAAAATCCTCAGGAGGAGAAGCCGAAGGTGTAGAGTCATCTACATCAGAATCAGAATAAGGAGGATACTCCTGCAAGTCTTCAGCCGAAGACTCAGAAGCCTCCGAACACTGCTCAAAACTTACAAGCTCAGGTTCCACCCTAGGCCTCTTATCAGGGGGGGGGGTAAAGAACCTCTAATCATAGTAATCAAATCTTCTGCCATTTTAAGCATATGTTTCTTAGGCAGAGACCCAGAAGAACTAGGGGAGACCCCCACTGAAGTTAACCCTGGCCTACCTCTAGAAGGAGCCTTGGAAACAGAAGGGGAGGGTCTAACCACCTTAGGAAGGGAGGGGAGAACAGCTACCTGAGAAGCCCCTTCAGCCTGGCCTACCTCCTGAGAGGACACATCTTGTAACAGTAAAGTCTCACCCTGAGAATCCAAAGGAACTTCTGGTAGAACCACCGGCTCCACCGAGCCCTCTAAAGAACCGACGTCCGGGACAGACGGTTCTTCCACCCTAAACTTCGCTGCTTTGTCCTTGCGCTTTTAGGCGAAGCAGGCGTCGGAGCATCCGACGGCATGTTGTAATTACAACGCTTCCCAAAAACTAACCTGGCACACTCTAATCTTCTCTTAATAGTGCATTTGTTAAATCTAGCACAAGAGCGACAGCCAACCACGTCGTGCTCAGGCCCTAAGCAAGGTATACACAAGGTATGATAATCTCTATGAGGTATCTGTTTCCCACAAGAAATACAGTTATTCACTTTTCTGACATCCGGTTAAATACTGAGGCAAGAAAAACCAAAATATTCTAGCGGGTACTTAGCCAACTTTGATTCGGTCTGAAACTCCGACTTCAGAAAATTTCAGAACGCCAACCTGCACTCGCAATACTGCTTCTGCATCGGACCATGCGGCAAAAAAGACTGAGGATATGACGTCGGTCATGCGCATTTGTACCCTGACGTCCTGATGTCAGACAAATGCGCCTTGACCGACGTCAGCCTTATACTTTGGTATTCGGGCCGACTGGGACTGCGGACTACCCAAGTGTTAGGACTGCAGCAATGTGAGATGAAGAACATCATGCAGTGCCAAGCAACACTAGTGAAAGGAATGGAGTATAGCTAAGGGAAAAAAAAAAAAGAAAATAGACACGGTAAGTAAATGAATTTATTCATTTTTTTTTTTTTTTTTTTAACTGTGAAAGTACGACAGGACAGAAAACCCTTTCTAATGGAGGCCTGGAGAGAGAGGGGGGGGGGGGGATTTACAAAATTATCAAAAACAAACCATGACAGTCATTTCTTCAGAGCTGCTCATCATTCAGTGCCACCACCAGATAATTTGAAATAATCTGTTTACATCTGATGCCATCCTTGGCAAGGAAAAACTATTAGATATCACCTGTTTTCATTGCATTCACAAAGATTTAAATGCTATTTTTTTGTTTTTCTTGCACTTGCTTAGAGTTTCAAGCTGCATATTTCCACTGCTATGGGGTTGCTCTTCTACATCTGTAATACTCAATCTGCTGTTTTCAGTGCTTTTAGGCATCTTTGCGATTCCCTTACACCAACTCCAAACCAGTCATTTTACACTAACAGGGTTAAAGTCTGCACAGCTTTGGAAGGAAAGGGCTGATTTCACCTATTTGAGCTGGGAATTGCTGGTGGAAAGCTTAGTGTGTTGCTTAACTAATTAGTTTAAAACTTTTTTTTCTGCTTGCATACAAGCTTCACATTTGCACAACACTGTTCTTCACACTGTGGAGGTTAGTGGCACCCTGTATATACACAATTAGTAGAAGTTGTACTTTTTCCTGCAAGAACTACGTCCAAAATTTTCCGCAGTCCTGAGCTAAACAAGGAGCAACTGGTTTATGCAGTGAGCAGCACTGCTGCATTTAGTTACCTTTAGACTACATTACCACAGCACTCAGAACTCTCTCTGCTCACAGCCACTGGTTTGTGTGTTGGATAGCATCACCAAAGAGGTTAGCTGTAGAAAACTTAACTCACTTTTATCTTCTTACTACCTTTAGCTTTATAGTGCCGAGCTATAAAAGCTCACTCATATATTCTTACTTCTATCTTCAGCCTTGAGCCAGCATTTATCCTCCTTCTCTACCCATAGTATATTCCAAGATCTTCCTGTCCTAACAGTGCTACATATTATCCCACTTTTTATCCTCTAATCTCTACACTCAGCACCCACCTATCCTCATACTATCCATCTCTACCACTGTGCCCAATCTCTCCTCTTACCTACAACGTTACTTACCTTTCTTAAAAGCTTCTTTCACTGATTGATTCTTCTTATGCTTCTTCCTTCTCTTGTCTCTACCCGCTCCGTTCGCCCTACAGGCTCACTCCACTCCCCACCCCCAATTCCCACCCACCCCGAGGGGTCCTAGACCTCTACCTCTTAGCCATGCCATCTTTCCAAACCAAAAAAATCAAATTGATCTACTAACCTAACCTTTTACACCACACTCTTCCTCCACATGTCCAATCATAAGCTCCCTCTAAAGTAATTTAACCTACTCTTATATCTTTACTTGACTTACACCAGTCTTACCTATTTGTTAGCTCCCATAATCAGACTAAGCATCATGCCCACATTAGCTAAATATACTCCTACCAAATAGCTTCTCATTGCCACACTTCACCTCAGCTTATCTCTTAACCTCATTTACACATCTAAATTTTTCTCAATTTCACTATCCTTATAAACAATCTCTCACTACCTCTCACCATCATATAAATATAACTTCCACATCAAGCTACCTTCTATCAAAGTACCACAGACTGTCCAATATTAAATATAACAGAATAACCAGGAAAGTTCAATATCATATCAGTAACGCACATAATCCTTTACTTAGACTGAAAAGACTACCCTTAGAAGATGGAGACATCCATTCTAATCCAGGCCCAGCCAATGTCCTTACCACAAATTCTCATACTGCCAATCCTACTATCCCACTCTCCCCTACCAAACTTCCCAACTCACTCCTAATAGTGCATCTCAATATTCGCAGATTAAATAATAAAGTGGCCCACCTCCATGCTCTCCTGTATGTATACTCCTTTGACATCCTATGTTTGACAGAAACATGGTTAAAACCTGGAACACATGATAATGAAATCACACCTCCAGGCTATAATATATTGAGATGTGATTGTAACAAAAGAAAGGGTGGGGGGAGTAGCAATTCTATTCAAAGGAGGCCTAATAGACACCTCTTCACCTTACAACCCTCCTATGGAAAATAATGCTGAAATACTCATCTCCATAATACAGATTAATTTTAATAAATCCATAAATATTATATGTATCTATTTGCCTGCTGGGACAACATGACTACACCAGAGAATATACTTAGCTGGGTCGCATCATCCTTCCCTCAAGAAACTATAATCCTAGGGGACTTGAATACTGATTGGAAGAGCATCAATACTGACCCCATCCTACTTCCCATATTAAACTTCATAGCTTCTCTCAAACCATTACCTCCCATACTAGAATTAACAAACCAAATAAAAGAGACTACCTTAGACTGGATTCTTATAAACACCTTTCAACAAACTTATAAGGTAGAGACCCTTCCCTGATGAAGTAAGTGACCACTCATTGACCTACATAACCAGGGAAAAGACTGATATTGCCCAACCCACAACATATTGGACAATTCAGAACAAACATTTTGACATACAGCTATTCCAAAGTGAAATTACTGCATGTAATTGATCTCCCCTAAAGGCTCTACCACTTGAAGAGGCTGTCAAATTCTTCAACTCTAAATTCTTAACTATCCTTGACCACCATGCACCTAAGTGTACCATCAGAATTAGATCAAACCCAGCTCCTTGGCTCTCTAAAGAAACCAGGCAAAAAATCCTACTCAGAAATAAAACCTGGGATAGGTGGCAAAGTACTAAACTTACAGCAGATCAACAAGTATTTACACAACTGAGAAATTTGACAAAAAAAGCAATACTTTCAGATAAAAAAAAACTTCTACTGTAAAATGCAGCAAACACAGCAAAATAATCCACAGAACTTCTGGGCAAGTATCAACAGACTCCTAAACCCGGTTCACTGCAGTACACCAAGCCCAACAGACACTAATCTCAAGACCCCAATCGAAACCGCTAACACCTTCAATACCTTCATTACTGACTCCATACAATTCCTGGCCAGCCAACTATCCCTTGATAACTCTAGCTTTCCTATCCAATAATAGCCCTCTTCCCAATTTCAAATTATGACCCATCTCTAATTTTATTTACAAACTCATCCAAGATCTGAAGCCTTGTACTCCTCCTGCTGACCAGATCCCAGCTGAATATTTGCAAAAAGCAGCTACATCTGTAGCCTATCTCATATCTATTCTTATAAACAGAACCATAAAGGAGGGAACCATCTCAGCCATATGGAAATTTCTCACAATATTCCCCTACATAAAGGGGGTAACTCAAATGAATGCTCCAACTACCGACCTATAGCTCTACTATCTCCTTTAGCTAAAATCATTGAAAGATGCATTCATCTCCAGCTACTTAACCATTTAACTCAGCATAACATACTAGCCAATACCCAGCATGATTTTAGGCCATTCCACAGCACCACTACTGCCCTTCTTTCCTTCATTAACAGAAACCATAATAATAATATTCTCTCTTCAGCTCTCTTTATCGATCTTTCAAAAGCTTTCGACATTGTTAACCACCCTTTGCTTATAAACATTCCAAAATCACTTTCTTTTGATACACTAGCAATACAATGGTTCACTTCTACCTCAGCAATAGGCAGCAGTCTGTGCTCTGGGAGAATAATCTATCATCCCTCCTGCCAGTCACCCTGGGTGTCCCCCAGGGCTCAATTCTAGGTCCTCTACTTTTCTCAATATTTATCAGTTGATCTGCATTTAGCTATTCCACAAGCTACCTGTATACAATATGCAGACGATTCTACACTTATTTGCACAGCCAACTCTTCTTCTGAACTACAATCCATAACTCAGAAGGAGTTTAACAAAGTAGAGTCATGGTTTTTAAGCGTGGTCTCCTCTTGAATCCCAAAAAAACAAAACTCCTTCTCTTTACTCCTACCCGCAAGTCCACACCATTAGACTTCAGTCATCTCTAATAATGGTACCCTCATTTCTCCTGACTCCAATACCAAACTCCTTGGAATTACAATAGATAACCTTAATTTCAACTCTCACATTAACAACACTATAAAAAAGTTAACAGAAAAATAGGCTCCCTATATAGGATTAGAGCCTTCCTTACGCCTACAACTAGAACCACTATCTCCCACTCGCTTATCTCTATAGTGCTCTATGCCTCACCAATTTACACAAACCTAACTAAAAACAACCTGCTCAAACTAGCTAGCTCCTATAATAACATTGCCCAATTTGCCACTGGAAACCCTTTCAGAACCCATCACGGTCACAACCTAAAACAACTTGGTTGGCTTGAACTACAGAATCAGCTTCAATTTAACCAACTTACCATTGCCCATAAGGTCCTTAATGAACCAAACAAAACTCCAATACTCTCTAACCTCACAATCTCCTATAAAAAATCAATACCTTACGCTCATCAAATAAACTATTAGTTAGCATAAACAAGTCCAACAACAAGGCAGGTGACTCTCTCTTTTCAAACACAGCTGGGAAAAGCTGGAACCTTCTACCTAGTGAACTTATATTACTTCCTTCCCTACACCTCTTCAAACAAAAACTCAAATTATTCCTTAGAACGCACTGGTTATGCCCTTGCAGTAACCCTGACTAGAATTTCACCCCTGTTCTACTACTTCCTAGTTTCTACTTTCAAATTAGACAATGTTGTTTAGCATGAATGAAAGAGTGAACTTTAAAACTACTGCAACATTTAAGTATTTAATTCCTCTGAAGATCATGTCCTAAATTCTGTTCTTTGTCATTTTATGTACAATACAATGCATTTGAAATAACTGCTAATTACTATTTTATTGTAAACTACTACCTGGTTACCTACTTTTTTTTGTTTATTTTTATTGTAATTTTTAACCTTTATTACTGTTTATTTGGAGCTTTTCTCCCCTGGCCTCTACTGAAAATTAACATATATCCAGTTAGACTAGCCCGGTCAACAAATGTAAAATAAAAATAAAATCAATAATACTCTTAGTACAGGCAGTCCCCGGGTTAAGGACGAGATCCATTTTTTAGTCTGTCCTTAAATCAAATTTGTATGCAAGTCGAAACACGTACATATGGTTCTTATTAAACGTCACTTAGTCAAATGTTTGCCTCAGTCTAGTATTTATTTTACTTTTCTCTGCATATATAAAACACTTTAGAAACACTTCCAAACAAAACAATAGAATACTGCATACTGTAGCTATTCTTCCTCATTTCCGATCAACAAAGTCGGTTTAGGATATTATTAAATGCAGTGTTTGAGGACTTTTTCAAACACAAACAAAAGACACGCGCATGCACACAAGACACGCACACCAACCAATGTATTTTCCCGATACAGCGCACACCAACCAATGTATTTTCCCGATACAGTGAACTGGCCTTCATGAAAATGCACTTTCGCGGAAGTGGGGTCGTACTTTTCTTTTTCTTGATAATGTAATTTTGATATAGAAAAGTAGATCCATTCACTCGCACATCACTCTCTCAGTCTCCCGATCTCTCTCTCACATAGACACACACAGATTTGGGCAGCTTTAACAATTTTTTTTAATATTATTCCCAACACTGCAGCAGCCAGTTCATATCTATGGGTTGTCCACATGTCGGATGAACGTAACCGGGGGACTGCCTGTAAGCATACATCCGTTATCCCGTGACAAACCCCCCCCCATGTTACTCATATTAAGGACCTGCAACCATTGATAGACACTTTCCTACTATCTCTGCATACAGCTTGGTGGACATGGGCATCGTCAGGCAATGTAGCAACTACTTTGTTTACCAACGACCACTTAATTCTTAAAGTACGAGAGAGATGTAGTTACTAAATGCCACTGGAGGGAAGACTCTCAGACACAAAAAGCATCAAACAGGCCGTCAGTAACCCACACAGTACTCACCACACTTACAAAGGACCAGGCACATATACCCACCTATGCAGAGGTGCTCACATGTAACCTACCAAAACCTCAAAGGTCTCCAAAATGCAATCCTCAGAAACAACATGTGCACACAAACAAGACAATTCCGACCACAATAACTAAAACTACATCTCAAAGTGTCTCAACTGCCAAACCCATAAGTTGCAACACCATACAACCCAATTTTTTTTGTCATAGGAGACTCCATTGTGAGACACACTGATGTCCCTCTCACCAAGGTGAATAAGGAGGGGGTTACAGTTAGTAGTGTTGTGGGCCAGGATTCTCCAGATCACGCAAGCAGTCAGGTCACTAAACCCCCAAGTACCAGTATGACTCAGTCATAGTCCATGTGGGCATGAATGACACGAGATGTACCTCCTTGGACTGTATGAATAGAAACATGATTGAGCTCTCGCAGTGTGTGTCGCAGGCAGGCCTAGCATCGAGAAGCCTTCTGCCTTCTACATCTCCTAGGATGATGCCACAACACCAACAGAAAACGACTGACTTTAATAAATTAGCTTAGCTACTGGTGTCACTCCAAAACGGGTCCAATATTTGTTAGCGTGGAAGAATATGATTGACAGGACATGCTGCTTTGTCAGGGATGGTAGTCACCTGCTGCCACTAGGCATTCAGATATTGGTCAAAACATTATCGGTGCCTTTTTAGGCACTACCAAACAAACCTTCCAACATGGCAAAATCTACTCATGATGAGCTAAAGGCATTACTACTCAATGCTACGAGTCTCAACAAGAAAAAACACTCACTGGAAGCACTCTTCACCCTGGATGAAGCTGACATCTGTGCAGTTACTGACACATGGTTAATAGCCATGGAAAGCAACACAGCAGTGCAACGCTATAATGCCTTTTACACATTGACCACCCACTGCACGTGAAAGGGCAAAAGGTGGAGGTGTATGCATCTACATAAAAAGGATAAGCACACGTCGGACTGGTCAAACAATATGCACACTTGAGTTACTCCATGTCCAACTAATCATAAGAAAAATCTATTTTCATAACCCTTGCTAGCTTCAGGTCTCCCACCATAAGCCAGGAAAACACCACATCATAATGGAAGCTACTAGAATCACTTGCCGTTCAGCCCATTATCCTACTCATGGGTGATTTCAACTTAACTAAGAAGCATACATAAAGATTTTTAAATTTGTCAATGCAAATGCCCTGGAGCAGCTAGTCTGCACTCCCATTAGAGGTACAAATATCCTAGACCTGGTACATACAAATATGGGAGAGTGCTGCACGACTACCAGGTGTAATGTCCTCACCATTTAGGTTAATCTCAAAGCGGTATCCCTTAAAATAATATAAAACTAGAACAGCCACTTAACTCCAAAACCTTTAAGAACTTTTCCAAGGCAAATGGCCTCCTATTAAGCAACAGCAGAGCTAACTTCCAAGCTCTCCCAAACACAAAAAAAAACACATAAGCCTATGAGGAGGCATACACATAAGCCCTATATGACCATACAAGCAACTGCAAAGAAAATGGCAGTACCAGACCAAAATAAGCCTAGGAAAAAACACAAACACGCCTCCTGGTGGACCCCCTGGTATAAATAGGTTCTACAATGAAAGAATAAATCTTCTCTAGAAGTAATAAAGAATACGCACTACCAAAAACTACCTCATTAGTCTAAATAAGCAAATCCAGGGACTAGTCAAGTCTTCAAAAGTGAATTTTGAGGCAAAAATAGCCTCACAAGCTAAGGATAACCATAAGGCATTATGTCCATAATCTTAAGCAACACCCAAACATGTGAGGAGTTAGTTGTTGACATCACCTATACCCAGCTAGAAGACACAGCAATCTGCTAGTGAATAAATTCAGCTCAAATTTCCCCTCCCCATCATTTCTGGTTACCCCCCAAGAAATACCCTTTACCAGTTATCACAAAAGAACAGGTCACCACTGCACTCTCTAAAGCTACAAACATGGATTTGATGGGTCCTGACAATATCCCAGAATACCTCTTAAACAGCTTGAAACATGACATAACAGGCCAACTAGGGTCTTTATGTAACCACAGCCTTCAGACTGGTTTTGTCCCTGGGGAGTAGAGAATAATGGCTATCTCTCTGCATAAAGGGGGACCATCAATAGACTCAGGAAACTACAGACCCATAAGTTTGTCTAGTCTTACATGCAAAGCCATGGAGAAAACAATCATGGCTCTGATAAATAATGACTTGGGGAAATTTCTAAAAGCTGGGTCAAACACAGTTTGGCTTCATCAAAAGGCAGGTCATGCCTGCTCAATCTGGTGAACCTCTTTGAGAAAGTCACTAGGGCCATGGATGATGGTAAAATGGTGCATATAGCCTACCTTGCCCTGGCTAAGTAATTTGTCAATTCCGCACTCTAGTATTATAGATAAACTCAAAAAAATAGGCATAAATCCCTACATTACCAGATGGATTGCCAAACAACTTAAGGACAGGACAACTGTTGTAAGAATGGGAGAATACATATCCACCAAAGAAGACCGTTACTAGTGGTGTACCACAGGGTTCAGTACTGGGACCTCCTGCTATTTAGAATACCCTTTTCTGAAATCAAAGCTAATGTAGGCCTTTAGCAGACTAATTTTGCTGAAGACTGCAAGTTGGAGGCAATCACCGAATCCCCCAGTGATGTAGACATCCTTCAGAAGGGTCCGACTCAGAAACAGATTGGTGTCAGAGCCATGGCCTAAAACTAAAAGCAAAAGATGCATAATTATACCCTTTTGGAAGTCATATACCCCTGCAAATTAAAAACATTAACAGTAGACCCCCAAGAATGGACCCAGAGGTGAGATAACTAGATACACAGGCTGACACTAGCCTGAACTTTGACAGCCATGTATCTGCAGTGGTGAGGAAGTCCTTCTGTGTGTGACAACTTTGAGGTCAAGGCATGGCATCCAGATCCAAGGAAGTTACAGACCCAGTATACTCAGCCCTCATCTGACCAATAATAGAGTAAAATACACCTTTCGGCGTGTACTTGACCAGGCACTTGCAACAACTGGAGGGGCCTCAGAGGTTCCTTACAAAAAAAAAAAAAAATCATCACAGGGTATAAAACATGTCCTATGTGAATAGACAAAGTCCTATCCCTTTACTCAGTCTCCTACCAACTATTAAGGGGAGATCTATGCCTAATCTACACGGCACTCCAGCCCTGATGGAACATTTATACATTCACAATACAAACAGCAAGAGGACCACCAGATCCAAGCATCTAAACCTGGTGTGGGACACAAAAAACATGCTTAAGATAGATGTCTCTCTCAGAGACAATCTCTTCTCTGGAACAGGCTTCATATTTATGTAAAGTATATGCCCTCCCTGACCCTCTTCAAACGCAGTTTGGACCAATGGATGCGGAATTGAAAAATTCACTCCTGGGGTGGCGCCTATGTCTCTTATGGAATGGGGCAGTCTGTAAAATATTCCAAAGCATAGGCACAAACAAACCATCCTCTAGCCCTTGGGGATAGAAAATTGGGTAAAATCTGGGTAATAATGGCTAGGCTTGCAAAGGCTCTTGTGCAGTTAGCCTAGTAATCTTCAATGAACCTATAAAACACATAAGATCATTATAAATCATAAGATTTAAATGCAAAGCATTTGGTGGTGATAAAGTCAACACTGTTTTACATGTACATGACGGGAGACAAAAACTGACTTTCAATTGCATGTCAGATAATGTTTACACCAAGGATGAGAAACACTGGTAATAGTTGACAAATCAAGGTCAATTTTTTGCAGAGTCTGGACTACTGAAGGCAAAGTTAGAAAGTGGTTACTCTCCATGCCAAACTTAACACAACATCCCTCTCACTATCTTTTCTTGTCTAGATATTAATTAGCATACTCTGCCTCCTAGTACATTTTTTTCTTTGTTTTAAGCAGAGGTTTGTTTAACAAGTTAAAGGTTTGAAATTAATCCACATCAGCAACCACAACTAAATGTTTTGCAACCCTCCAAGGCAACTGCAGAAAGTACAGTTTTGTACCTACCATAAATGTAGATGTTCGAGTGCTAATACAGCTGCAGTAATCACAGATGGGTTCTCTGCCGTCAGGAGGTCCCTCGGTCGGCCGAATTCCAAAGTCTAGGTCCGGCGTCGGTTGTTTTTGCTTTCTTTCCTGACGTCAGTGCGACAGGGGTATATAAGACACAGCCGACGCCATATTCTTCAGTCTTTCTTGCCCCAGATGTCAGGTGCCCCCAGAAGGTAGGCAATACATAAATTATATATATATATATATATATATATATATATATATATATATATATATATATATATATATATATATATATATATATATATATAGTCAAGCAATGCAATATAATCAAAAATCAGTAGTTGCAAGCATATACACCATAGAAGGATGACCCAATCAGATTGTATGAGGAGGTGTTAGCCACTAGGCCTTTACCAAGAGGGGAAGGATGGAGTGAAAAGTACAGTTTTGTACCTACCATAAATGTAGATGTCCGATAGATATGCAACTGCAGTCATAACATATGGGTTGTCCTGCCTCAGGCAGCCCTCGGTCGGCCGGATTCCAAAGTCTGGGTCCGACGTTGGCTGATGTCGCATTCTTCTCCGACGTCAGAGCGGCAGGAGTACATAAGCATCAGCCGACGCCATCTTCTTCAGTGTTTCTTGCCCCAGATGCCAGGTGCCCTCCAAGGAAGGCTGTAATCAATTTGGAAGACAAAACAGGTTTCCAGACAAATAAATAAGCAATAAACAGATACACCATAACAGATATCCCCAGCTAGGATAACAGGGAGAGGAGTGGACCCAAGGAATAGAGGGGAAGGAGGGAGGAACCGACTGCAGTTGCATATCTATCGGACATCTACATTTATGGTAGGTACAAAACTGTACTATGTCCTTCAAGAATGCAACTGCAGTCATAACATATGGGTTGAATACCATAGCTTAGCTGGGGGAGGTGGAAAGCACTAAGAAAAGGATGGTGTAGCTATCAATCCCTGCAGGACAGCTGAAGCAAAGCCTGCTCTGGATCTGGAATATAAAGGAAGGTTGTAGTGTTTGGAGAATGTATGCACGGAGCTCCATGTAGCAGCTTCTAGAATGTCTTTTGTAGGCACCCCTCTTAAGAAGGCTGTAGAGGTGGCTGTAGCTCTGGTAGAGTGTAGTCTGATATTGGCTGGTACACTCTTTCTATGGAAGGAATAACATAATCTGATGCAATGTCCAATCCATTTTGAGATGGTCTGTTTGGAAACTGCTTTTCCTTGTACTCCAGGGGCGTAAGCTATAAAAAGCTGATCAGACTTCCTATTGGCCTTGGTTCTGTCCAGGTAGTAGCGAAGTTGTCTGTGAATGTCCAAGGTATGCAACAGTCTTTCCCCTTTGTTCTCAGGATTGGGAAAGAAGGTAGGCAGGTGAATTGCTTGATTCAAAGAAACCCTAGACACCACTTTTGGCAGAAAGCTAGGGTTGGTTCGTAAGGAGACCCTGTCCCTATGAAAGGTAATGAACGGTGGTATGGCCATTAGGGCCTGTAATTCCGAAACCCTTCTTGCTGAGGTAATTGCAAACAGGAAAGCTGTCTTCCATGAAAGGAATTGCAAGTCCACAGAAGCTGCTGGCTCAAAGGGTGGTAGAGTCAGTTTTTCTAGGACAAAGTTGAGGTCCCAAGCTGGTACTGGGGCCTTTCTTGGTGGCTTGATATTCTCGATTCCTCTAAGAAATTGCCTTAAAGGATGTGAGAGCACAGGTGGATCAGTGTTGTATCTAGCTGAAATAGCTGAAGCATGCATCTTTATAGAAGAATATGGGAGTCCTTTCTGTAGCATATCTGCCAAGTATTCCAGGATGAGTGGGATGTTCAATAATGATGCATCATGACCCTTGCTGGTATTCCAAATGCTGAATCTCTTCCATTTTGCTGAATAAACCTTTCTGGTGGATGGTCTACAGGCTTCTGTTAATATCCACTGAACTTCCTTGGAGAGAGATAGATTGAGGTTATTCATGGTATCTCCCAAGCTATTAGCTGGAGCGTCTGAATGTTGGGATGTACTGTCTTGAAGTTGTTTTGAGTCAAAAGATGGGGCCATTGGGGGAGGGCCCATTTTTTGTTGTGGCATATGCTCCGTAGTAGTGGATACCAGTGTTGTCTTGGCCAGTCTGGAGCTATTAGGATCCCTTTTGGCTTCTCTGCTTTGATCTTTAGTAGTACTGTGGTCATCAGTGGCAGAGGTGGGAATGCACAAATTTTTAGTAAGCTCCAGTTGAATCAGACAGCATCTGTTTTTCATGCTTGTGGATGATAGGCCCTTGAACAGAACTTTTGTAGCTGATGATTGAGGTGGGAGGCAAATAGGTCTACTTCTGGCCTGTCCCATGTTGAGGTGAGCCTTATGAAGATTTCTGGATGTAACCTCCATTCGTGGGGATCTAGGAAATTCCTGCTTAGGCTGTCCGCCAGCACATTGTCTTCGCCTGGAACAAACTGGGATTGCAACTGTATGTTTAAGCTCAGTGATTTTTCCCAAATATTCATTGTCAGTCTGCAAAGGGGGTAAGAATGGGTGCCCCCCTGCTTGTTTATGTACCACATAACAGTGGTGTTGTCTGTCCGTATTAGCAGGTGACCTTGCTGAAGTTGTTGTCGAAAGGCCTCGATGGCATGCATGACTGCCAGCATTTCTTTTTGGTTGATATGCAGATGTGTTTCCTTTGGAGACCATTGTCCTTGAATACACCTGCCCCCATCCAAGGTCTGAGGCGTCTGTGGTCATAGTTTGTGTTATTTGTGGTTTTTTGAATGACATTCCTGTGTTTGCCTGGCTTACCGAGGCCCACCAAAGGAATTCCTTTTGTAGGCATGGAATAAGCGGTATGGTTGTCTCTAGGTTGTTGCTGTGTTGAGACCATAAACTTTTTAAGTACCATTGAAGCTTTCTCATGTCTAGTCTTGCTAATGGAACCAGGAGAATGCATGATGCCATGAAACCCAGGGCCTGTAGGAATCTCCTTGCAGTCATCTGGGTGAGCTTTGCCAAACCTTTGAAATAATGAGTTAACTTCTTTTGCTTATCTTCTGTCAGGTAAGCCATTTGAGAGGTTGTGTCTAGATTGGCTCCTAAGAAAGTAATTTGCTGGGATGGCTGCAGTCTTGACTTTTGGAAGTTGACTGTGTATCCCAGAGCTTGTAGCAATTGAATGACATAATCCAAGTTTTTTGTCAAAATCAGTTTGTCGTCCGCTTGTATGAGGCAGTCGTCCAGGTACGGGTAAATTTGGATCCCCTGGAGCCTGCAATGAGCAATTACTGAAGCCAGGCATTTTGTAAACACTCTGGGCGCAGTAGATAAGCCAAATGGCAATGCTGAGAATTGATAATGCTCTGGCCCTGCAAGAAATCTGAGGTATCTTCTGCAACTGTGTCTGATAGGGACATGCAGGTATGCCTCCTTGAGGTCCAGAGTAATCAGACAAAACCCCTTGCCCAGCATTTGGAAAACACTCAATCTGTGGTCATCAGTGGCAGAGGTGGGAATGCTGTAAGGTCAGCATTTTGAACTTTGGTACTATGAGAAAGGTGTTTAATGCGGACAAATCCAGTATTGGCCTCCACTGTGTTTATTTTCTGGGAACAAGGAACAGTCTTGAGTAAAACCCCTGGCCTTGTTCTTGTTGTGGAACTTTTTCTATTGCATTGATCTGAGTTAGCAGGGAAATTTGCTTGAAAGCCTCTGCCCTCTGGTTTTGTGGTAGGTTTGGCATGCCTTGTTTCCTTGGTAAGGTATGAAATTGGAACCTGTAGCCTTGGTCTATAATGTCCAAAATCCATTTGTCCTTTGTCAATCTGTGCCAATTGTCTGAAAACAGAGATAATTTTCCACCCAAGGGAGCTTCTGTTTGCTCTTTGGTAAGCGGAAGTAGAGGAAAGTCATTGGGATTGTCCCTGTGGGGCAGGAGGAGCCCCTGTGTCACTTCTTTGGTTTGCTGGTTGCCATTGTCATCCCCTGTAGGAACCTCTGTATTGTCCTATTCCTCGGCCATGCCTGCTTTTACCCCTTTGAAATCTGTCAGCATTAGGAAAGGACCAGTTTTTTAGAAGGCCAATTCCTGCTGAATCTGGGTGGCTGAACCTGGAGGAAATCTTTGACTGTCTGAACTGACTTGGCTTTTTCCTCAATGGTCTTTAATACATCTTTAGCATTAGCACCAAAAGGCTTGTTCTTTTCCAAGGGTGCATCAAGAAGTTTTGCCTTAACATGATCTGGTAGAGGTTGTTCTTTTAACCATGCACGTCTGCGAATGACCGCCCCTGTCATAGCTGCCCTACATGAAGCTTCCAATGCATCATATCCACATTGAAGGAAGTGATTGCTAACTTGCTGAGATTTGTGTACAGCCTCCTGCAAAGACTTCCTATCTAAAGGATCAGAAGAGGCCAAAGTTTTCTGTAAATCATCTAACAGGAAATCCTGATATTGAAACATATGAGAGAGACAATTGAGAGCTCTCATAGATAAAGTAGTGGAGGTGTAAACCTTCTTCCCCCATCTCTCTAATGACCTAGCTTCCCTGTTGGAAGGCAAAGGATTTTTGGAGGTGGTAGTTGAAACCCCTTTCGGCCCCTGTGAAATAGTTTCTAAATCAACAGCATGGGCCCTAAAGAAGTGAGAATGTGTTTCAGGAACTCTATAGTATCTACCCGGCTTAGCAGGAGCAGGAGGGAGAGTATCAGGGGTAACACTAGAGTGAGAGTATAAATCATCCAAAACATCAAGCACAGGAGGGATAGCTAAGGGCCTGTGCTGGGGCTTTTTAAGGAAAGTACGAAGGCGCTTTCTGGAATCAGAAAATTCCTGGCCTTGCCACTGGAAATGTTCCCTCATGGAATGCAGAACTTCCCCAAAAGAAATATCCTCAGGAGGGGAGGCCGAGGGGATGGAGTCCTCTGCATCTGAGTCCTCGTAGGTCTGGAAAGGCTCTTCCTGGCTATCGGAATGGCCAGAGGCCTCAGAATCTTCATCTGAAGGGAGAGGGTTAGTGGGCTCAACCCTGGGCCTCTTATCAGGAGGAGGCTGGGATCCTCTCTCAGGATGGGCCTGGGACCTTCTGATCATGGAGATTAAGTCTGCTGCCATAGTCATGATTTGTGTCTCAGGAGTAGGCTGAGGAAAGGCTTTTGCAGTAAGGTGCTTAATCTTGCTGGCTGCCTTAGCACGTGTGTAGGCCTTGATAGACATGGACATGGGAGGCCTAGCAGCTCCACATGCAGGAGTTACCTTATCCACAGCAATGGTCTCTGGCATTTCCTCGGTTACAGTATCCGGAGGAAAATCAATTACTGGCGTCTGTGTGGTCTCCGGTATCGGAGGTATCGGTAATGCGGTGTCTTCGGTTCAGAGCGGTGAAATAACCGCCCAGAGGAACCGGGCACCGCGTAGGTTTTGGCGTGGTGTCAGTGGAAGACGCGGGCCGAGGATGGCGGTCCCGGTCTTTACGTTTTTTAAGAGTCTGCGATGTCGGTAATTCCGACGGCATCTTGTAATCGTATTTTTCGCCGAAAAAGTCTTCACTGAACTCCGCCCGGCGCCTGAGAGTGCGCTTATTGAAGCGAGCACAGGCGGCGCAGGTCGAGACGTCGTGGTCTGGGCAAAGGCAAGGAAGGCAGTAAGAATGGAAATCCTTATGAGGCATTTGTTTACCACAAGACAAACAATTATTAACTTTTTCAGCAATTTCTGACATCGGCTGAGGCAAGAAAATGTCCCCAACGGGGTACTTAGCTTTTTTGATGACTTCGGATCGAAGAATACAGGAGCTGACCGACCGGCACTTGCGAACTGCTTCTGCTTCGGGCACCGCGCGACAAGAAAGACTGAAGATGATGGCGTCGGCTGATGCTTATGTACTCCGGCCGCTCTGACGGAGAAGAATGCGACATCAGCCGACGTCGGACCCAGACTTTGGAATCCGGCCGACCGAGGGCTGCCTGAGGCAGGACAACCCATATGTTATGACTGCAGTTGCATTCTTGAAGGACATCCTGTACTGCAGCTGTATTAGCACTCTAACATCTACATTTATGGTAGGTACAAAACTGTACTATGTTCATCGTGCATACAGCTGCAGTAATCACAGATGGGTAGAATCCCAAAGCTACCCACAGGGTGGTAGGCACTAGGTGGAACTGGGATGAGCCAGAATGCCCTGCAACACAGCAGTGGCAAAGCCTGCTCTAGTTTTGGAATATAAAGGCAGGTGGTAGCGTTTTGTGAAGGTATGCACAGAACTCCAAGTGGCTGCCCCAAAATGTCTTTGGTAGGAACTCCTCTGAGGAAGGCTGTAGAGGTAGCTGTGGCCCTGGTGGAGTGGGATCTGATGCCTGTAGGGACAGATTTTCCATGATAGGAGTAACAAAACCGTATGCAGTGGCCTATCCATTTTGAAATTGTCTGTTTGGTAACTGGCTTCCCTTGAGCTCCTACAGCATAGGACACAAAAAGTTGTTCTGATTTTCTGAAAGGCTTTGTTCTGTCCAAATAATAATGTAGCTGTTTATGGATGTCTAAGGAGTGTAGCAGCCTTTCCCCTTTGTTTTGAGGATTGGGGTAAAAGGTAGGTAAGTGTATGGCTTGATTTAAAGCTACCCTGGATACCACTTTAGGCATAAATGACGGGTTGGTATGAAGGGAAACCCTGTCCTGATGGAAGATGAGAAAGGGCTGCACAGCCATGAGGGCTTGTAATTCCGAAACCCTACGAGCTGAGGTAATGGCCAGAAGGAAGGCTGTTTTCCAGGACAAATATTGCAAATCTGTTGAGGCAGCTGGTTCAAAGGGAGGTAATGTTATTTTTTCTAGAATGAAATTAAGATCCCAGGCCGGTATTGGTTGTTTCCATGGTGGTCTTATGTTCTTAGCCCCTCTGAGGAACTGTCTTAAGAGTGGGTGAGAGAATAAGGGTGGATCAGTGTTGAATTCTGCAGAAATGGCTGAGGCATGGATTTTTATGGAGGAAAAAGAAAGTCCACTGTTCAGCAGCTCAGCTAGATACTGTAATACCCGAGGCAAATTCAGTTTTCTAGGGTCCTGGCCTTTTTTCTCATTCCAAGAGCAAAACCGTTTCCATTTTGCGGAGTAAGCCTTTCTAGTAGATGGCCTTCTGGCCTCCAAAATGACATCCTGCACCTCTTTGGGGAGTAGGTTCTGTTGTGGTGTTAAGGAATTTTCCATGCAGCGAGATTGAGTGTTTTCAGCTGACTGTGAAGAGTTTTGTAGCTGTGCTGAGTCAGCAGAAGAAGCATTAGAGGTAGGGACCAGGGAGGAGTATGTTAGGCTCCTCAGGAGTGGGTACCAATGTTGTCTTGGCCAGTCTGGAGCAATCAGTATCTTCTTCGGTCTGTCTGCTCTTGCTTTCAAGAGTACCTTGGGCAGAAGAGGTAGAGGTGGGAAGGCGTAAACTGTCCATGCTGTCCAACTTGAATGAAAGGGCGTCCACTCTCCAGGCCTTTGGATGAAAGGTCCTTGAACAGAACTTTTCCAATTGATGATTCCTGTGGGAGGCGAAGAGATCGATGTCTGGCCTCCCCCACGTTTGGATTATCTTTGTAAACACTTGAGGATGCAACTTCCATTCGTGTGGATCTGTCATATTTCTGCTTAGATTGTCTGCCAGCGTGTTTTCCAAACCTGGCAAGTACTGTGCCTGAAGTTCGATTTGCCATTCCAGAGCCAAGTTCCAAAGTGTCATGGCTAGTCTGCATAGGTGGTATGAATGTGTTCCTCCTCGTTTGTTTATGTACCACATTACTGTGGTGTTGTCTGTTCTTATCAATAGTTGTCCTGGATGCAGGAGGTCCTTGAAAGCTGTAATTGCATCACTGCTAGCATTTCTTTCGGATTGATGTGAAGGTGCTTTTCCTTTTGGGACCATTTGCCCTGAATGCACCTGTCTGTCATGTGCGCCCCCCAGGCGTAATCTGAGGCGTCTGTTGTGATGACTTGATTTGCTTGAGGCTTGCAGAATGGGAGACCTGTGTTTGTTTGACATGCGTGGGCCCACCATAGAAATTCCTTTTGTAAACATGGAATTATTGGTATTATTGTTTCCAAACTGTGGCTGTGTTGAGACCATAGGTTTTTTAGGTACCACTGACATTTCCTCATATGCAACTTTGCACATGGGATCAAAAGAATGCAAGATGCCATGAAGCCCAGAGCCTGCAGGACTTTCCTTGCAGTAAGCCTGGTACAATTTGCTAGTACTCTGAAGTACTGAGTTAGTTGCCCTTGTTTTTCTGGCGTAAGATAGGCCATCTGGGTGTTTGTGTCCAAGTTGGCACCCAGGAAAATTATTTTCTGAGATGGTGTTAGCCTGGATTTCTCTTTGTTGACTGTGTATCCCAGGGAATTCAGTAACTGTGTTACTTCTGGAACATCTGGCTTATGTATGTGCTTGCTGTCCGCTTGGATCAGGCAGTCGTCCAAATAAGGGTAAATTTGTATCCCTTGAAGTCTGCAGTAGGCAATTACTGATGCCAGGCATTTTGTGAATACTCTGGGCGCAGTAGATAAGCCAAAGGGCAATGCAGAGAATTGATAGTGAACTGAACCTGCAAGAAATCTGATGCATCTTCTGCAGCTTTGTCTGATTGGGACATGCAGGTATGCCTCCTTGAGGTCCAATGTTACCAGCCAAAACTCCTTGCCCAGCATGGGAAGAAGCTGCTGTAATGTGAGCATCCTGAATTTTGGTACGAGTAAGAATGTGTTTAGGATGGATAAGTCCAAAATGGGTCTCCAGTCGGTTCCTTTTCTTGGTACCAGAAATAGCCTGGAATAAAAACCTTGACCTTGTTCGTGAGTAGGTACCTCTTGAATAGCTTTCATGTCTATGAGCTTTGAAATTTGTAGTTGTGCCTCTGCCCTTTGTGTGGCAGGGTTTGGCATGCCTCTCATTTTTGGAAGAGTGTGAAAATGAAATCTGTAGCCTCTGTTTATAACGTCCAGGATCCATTTGTCTGTTGTGACAATATGCCAATTTCTTGTAAATAATGCCAGCTTTCCTCCCAAGGGTGCTGCCAGCCGAGACTTGCTTGGCATGGAAAGGAGGAAGTCATTGGGTTTGTTTCCTGTATTGTTGTGCACTGTCTTCGCCACCTCTTGGTGCTGGAGTTTGCCATTGCCTGCCTCTATATGATCCTTGTGATTGTCCTCTGCCCCTTGTGCGCCTGTATCTACCTCTTTGGGGCTTGTCCGTGGCTGGAAAGGACCAGTTTTTTGAAGGCCAATTTCTGCTGAAACGTGGTGGTTGAACCTGTAGAAAAGCTTTGACAGTTTGCATAGATTTGGCTTTTTCTTCCATTTTCCGTAGTATCTCCTCAGCATTAGTACCAAATAGCACATCCTTTTGTAAAGGAGCATCTAGTAGTTTAGCTTTCACATGATCAGGCAAGATTTGTTCCCTAAGCCAGGCATGTCTATGAATGACTGATCCTGTAACAGCAGCTCTACTTGAGGCCTCTAGGGCATCATAGCCACATTGTAAGGTGTGTTTACCCACTTGTTCTGCACTTTGCATCATATCCTGCAACTCCTTCAAATCTGGTTGTTCAGGTTGAGACATTTTATTTCTTAATTGTGATAACAGAAACTGCTGATATTTAAGCATATGAAACTGACAATTTAAGGCCCTCATGGCTAGGGTGGCCGAGGTATATACCTTTTTTCCCCACCTTTCTAAGGATCTTGACTCTCTTTCGGAAGGTAGTGGATTCTTAGCAGTAGAGGCCTTCATTCCCTTGGGGCCTTGAGAAATGGTTTCAGGGTCAGCATTATGGCTTTTGTAAAGGAAATGGCATGAGTTAGGAACTCTGTAGTACCTATCAGGCTTGACTGGGGCAGGAGGCAGAGAATCCGGATTAAGACAAGTCTCCGCATAAACATCATCAAGTATATCCAAGACAGGAGGTATCGCCAGAGGTCTGTGTTGAGGTAACAAAAGAAATTCCCTAAGTTTTTTCTTGGAATCAGAAAAGTCTTGGCCTTCCCAATGGAAGTGTTCCCTCAAGGTGTGCAAGGTTTCCCCAAAAGAAAAATCCTCTGGAGGAGATACAGAAGGAATGGACTGCTCTGCATCCGAGTCTTCAAAAGGAGAGAAAGAGTGTTCCTCTACATCAGAATGTTCTGAAAAAATGGAGCCCTGATCAGAAGAGGGAGAATCTTCCTCCACTCTGGGTCTCTTGTCTGGAGGGGGTTGTCTGGAGGGGGTTGGGAACCCCTGATAAGAGTAATCAAATCCTCAGCCATTTTAAGCATCTGCTTTTTAGGCATGGGGCCTGGAGATGGGCCCTGTGCAACAGGCCTCTTGGGATGCCTGGCTGATTTGGACTTAGAAAAGGCCTTAATGGAAAAGGAAGATGAGGGTCTAAAGACACCATGGGTGGAAGTGGACCTGTCCACATTAGGAGGCTCAACGCTCACAGTGGCTTCGGTGGTTGTAGTCTGGGTATGGGCCGAGGTACCTGCGGTCTCTGTTACAGAAGACACCGCCAAAGAAGTGTCGTCGGTAGTCAGGGACTGCATAGGCGTCTCGCTGAGAACCGGACCACGTGTAGCCAGTTTTGGCGTGGTGTCGGTGGAGACCGCGGACCTCGCGATTCGGTCCTTGTCCTTGCGTTTTTTGGACAAAAAGGTAGTCGGAGTCTCAGACGACATTTTATAATCAAAGGCTTTACCAAAAAGGTGTTTGGCGAACTCCGCCCGACGCTTAATAGTGCGTTTATTGAAAGTAGCGCAAAAGCGACAGCCCGGGACGTCGTGGTCTGGGCCTAAACAAGGTATGCAGAGGGAATGGAAATCCTTATGTGGTATTTGCTTCCCACAAGAAATACAATTGTTAACTTTTTCTGACATCGGTCTGAGGCAAGAAAAGTTTCCCCAACGGGGTACTTAGCTTTAAAGAAGACTTTTGTTTCCAATTTTTCGTAAATTCAGGAGCTGGCTGAACGGCACTTGCGAACTGCTTCTGCTTCGGGCACCGCGCGGCAAAAAAGACTGAAGAATATGGTGTCGGCTGTGTCTTATATACCCCTGTCGCACTGACGTCAGGAAAGAAAGCGACAACAACCGACGCCAGACCTAGACTTTGGAATTCGGCCGACCGAGGGACCGCCTGACGGCAGAGAACCCATCTGTGATTACTGCAGCTGTATGCACGATGAACATCATGCAACTATCAACAGGAGGTCACTGTGCTGCAAAACAGAATGTCTGGCTAAAGTAAAATACGCGATACCTTTCCAAAATGCCTAAACAAGTCTCATTATACAAGCTACTAAAAATGTATTTCTTTTTTCATTTACCAAGTAAATTCACTGGTTAGGCAACTGTTTTAAGAGATGTTTCAAGACAGTAACAAACTTGTGAATGAACACCAATGGACCCTCTAAAAAGAAACAACAAAAGAAACCAAAACACAACACACAAATATGAAAGCAACCAGTACAAAACTGAAAACAGAAAGCAAACGAACAAACAAAAGCAAAACCTAACCACACACAAAAGGAAAAGTATGAAAGTAAAATTCTGCATAACAAAATAGAGTGGGGGATTGCTTTAAATTCTGTGAAGCCACCTCATCCACGGTGTGAACGACTGGTCAGACAGCTTTTTGTGTTTGATTGCCTGAGGGTCTAGCTTTTCTTTTATACTACTGGTATAAAAATATTTACACTTCTGTGAGACTGTGTTCGGTATCAGAACTGCCTCCTTGTAGCCTGGCTGTGATAGATTCTAAATCCATCTGGATAAACAAAGCTGATACAAGTATACTTTTTTGCACTTGATCTGTTTCAGTGATAGTTACAAAACTACTGCATTTATTTGCTTGATTGAATATTGCTCACCTCTGTCTGCATTTTGTTTCCCATCCTCCTGCGCAAATGTTGTATTCTTAAACTTGGTGGCTTTAGAAATGTGCACCCCTGCTGTAAATTTGATTTTAGACACTCCTCCCAGTCCCTTCTCATTTTTCTCACTGAGTACAGGGAGATCACTTGGGAAGGACTACCCCCTTGCTCCTTTGATTTTGGACACTCCTCCCAGTCTCATCAGATCATTCTACTGTATACAGAGACAGCATTTGGGAACACCAACCCCCTTAGTTTCTTAATCTTGGATTATGTTCAGTTTCCTCCCTCTCCACTTAAAAAAATAAATTACACTTTATTCAGCTGCTTTTACTGTATTTTTGTGTTCTTCCTACTTTATTACCTTTTTTGCTTAGCTGCTTGCACTTTTAATTGCTCAAGTGCTTTTATTATGCTGCATTTATTACTGCTGGTTAGTAGCCTTATAAATTTGTCTGTTATTCTGAAGTCTCTTAAGTTTTGTTTTTTAGCACTTGGGCTTCTGGTCAGTTAATTTACATTTAAGAAGGTTTTTGTGGACAAAACCTTATCAAAACCCTCTCTCCGCAAGTCCATCCAAGTTTTCAGAACACTATCTGGGCAATTCCCATCAGTTTCTTCTGCCAGCCTGGTCGACATGGGCATACTGAGATAGTGTAGCAACTGCCTCACATTCACAGACAACCCTCTTCTCCTAGCACATAATTCTTCTACCTGCGAGAAAAGCATCTAAATCAGTAACCTGGAATCCATACTTTCTTGCGCCACAGTCAGTATTCCTTATAAAGAGGAGATTGCCAGCACAAACACCACACCACTTGCATCACATAACCATGCACAACACACACCTACCTATGCAGAGGTCCTCAATAAAAGCTTACCTAAGCAGCAGATACCTACAAAACACACACTCAAACATTCCACACACAACACCAAACACATCACAGACAGTGGTCAACATACCAATATCTCAAAAAAACAGCCCATAAGGCATAACAATAAACCAAACATACTAGTCATTGGTGACTCAATTGTAAGACACTCCAATGTCCCTCCTCACCAGGCTGGACAAGAAGGTCACAGTCAGCTGTCAGGTTACAGAATCCACCACATCACACACACACTAGTCTCTACACAACAGATACAAGTATGACTGTCATTGTCCATGTTGGTGTGAATGACATGAGGTATACTTCCCTGGACTACATGAAGAGACACATGATTGAGGTCTCGTAATAAGTGTCCCAGGAAGGTATGACCCTATCCCCAAGAAGCATCTTACCTTCACCAAGAATGATACAATGCTAACAAAACATAATTGACTTCAACAACTTGCTTAGTTTCTGGTGTCATTCCAAGGGGATCCATAGGTAAGTACTAGGCTATCGGCCCTGGGGCCTATACAAGCCCAGCCAAAAAGGTACCCTGGCTTTTGCCACCCAAGAAAATTATTTTCCTGTGCCACTGCCGAGCAGAGCCACAGAGGAAATCCTATGTCCCATCCAATCCAATCCAGTATCTGTATTCCAGAGATGACATGGTTAACAGGCCTTGATGCTTTGCCAGAGATGACTCCACCTGTCACCCCTTGGATTCCAGATTCTGGCCAAGGATATTGCTTCTACCACTGTGCCTTTTTTAGGCAATGTCCCAAACACAAATCTTCCAACATAAAAGATCTGTCAAAAAGCAAACAAAGTTATGCTGCATAACGCTAGGAGCCTTAACCTGAAAATGTACTCATTGGAAGCTCTCCTCACACTGGAAGATGCAGACATCTGTGTAGTCACGGAAATTTGGTTCAAGGCTGGAGAAAGCACCCCTGCCTTACCAGGCTATACCTCATTCCACACATTCCGACCCCAAAATGAGGTTGGGAAGCCTAAGGGTGGTGGAATCTATATCTTCATTAGAGACGAGCACGCCACCAGCCTGGTTTGCCAGCCTGATGCACTAGAACTACTCTAGGTACAACCAACAAGACACCCATCCAAGGTACAGCCAGCTACAGACCCCTTCCATGATTCAGGACACCTACTCCTCCTATATGGACCTACTTGACTCCATCAAGGTACCCCTTAACACCCTGATCCTTAGTGACTTCAACTACCGCACCATAGACTGAGTGAACTATTCTTGCACTAATGCACTCACCCAACGATTCCTTGACTTAAAGTTCTAATGCACTAGACCAGCTCGTCTCATCCCCCACAAGGGGAGATAACATTCTGGACTTCATTCTCACCAATGTGGGTGACCACTGCACCACTCCCACAGTAAGTTCTTCACTGATGAGATCAGACCATTTGTCTATTTCATTCAAAGTTTCTATCCTGCCCAACAGTCTCCCCAGTCGTAACAAGGCTAAAAACTTCTCAAAAGCCAACTACAACCTGCTAAGGGAGAGTATCAGTATCTTCACACTGCAGCCCCCCTCAGAGGATGCAGACTACCACGCTGAACAGTACGCCAATGCAGTATACAAGCACCTGTACAACTGCATGAACTTAGCCATACCAAACAGAAATAAAACTAGCTCCTCAAGGAAACACAAACCTATCTGGTGGACATCCTCTATCAAAAGGCTTTACAACAAAAGGAAGAAACTGTTGTCCAAGGGTAAAAAGGTACACATTCCAAATTGGAAAAAAACTCCTTCCTTAGCCTCATCAAGCAAATTAGATCACTAGTGAAAACCTCCAAAGCAAATTATGAATCAAAACTAGCCTCTGAAACAAAAGGAAACCACAAAGCCTTCTTCAGTTACATCAGGAACCTCCATGGCAAAGCCCAAGTTGGTTCCAAATGAGTACTCAATTGTTACATTGATACTGTCGACTTAGCCAACCTGCTAGCAAATAGGTTCAGCACCAACTTCACCCATCTGGCCCCCTCCCAGGCCCATTTGACATCCCTGATACTTGTCCCGCACCTCACATCTCTGTAGATCAAGTGTTAAAGGCCCTATCCAAGGCAAAAAAACACAGCAGCCATCGGAGCTGATAGTATCCCAGGCTGTATTCTGCACCATCTCCAGCAAGAAAGTACAGTTGTGTACACGTACCATAGATGTAGATGTTAGAGTGTATTCACTGTTGCAGTCATCACATTTGAGTTATCTGCCTGCAGGTAGCCCTCAGCCAGCCTGAATACCAGAGTCTTGGATTCCTGCGTCGGATGCTGTCTCTTCTTCCATGATATCAGGTCATTAGGGGTATAAAACATGCAGCCGATGCCATTACATCAGTTTTTCTTGCCCAGATGTCAGGTGCCCCCACAATGGGAAGCAATTATATATGTTATGGTACCCCTCCATCAAAAAAAGCAAATACACCGGAAACCTTAAATACACCAAAGAACAAGGAAAGGTAGAGCAAAGAGAGGTCAGGGGGCTGGAGGGAGGGTAACTAGGACTGCAACAGTGAATACACTCGAACATCTACATTTATGGTAAGTGTACACAACTGTACTATGTTCTTTGTGTTTCACTGTTGCAGTCATCACATTTGTGTTGACTGCCAAAGCTAAGGAAGGGAGGAGGAAGTTGGAGAGCATTACGGCCATCTATTAAGCCCTGCAAGACTGCAGTGGAAAAACCAGCTCTGGATTTAGAAAAAATAGGCATGTGGTAATGCTTGGTGAAGGTATGTACAGAGCTCTAGGTAGCAGTTTCTAGGACGCCCCTGGTAGGGACACCTCTGAGAAAGGCTGTAGAGGTAGATGCAGCCCTGGTGGAATGCGATCTTATCCCCTGTGGGGTAGGTTTTCTATGGTGCTTATAGCAGAAATGAATGCAATGGGCTATCCATTTAGAAATGGTTTGCTTTGAAATGGCCTTCCCCTCTGCTCCTGCAGCAAAGCCAAGTAGCAGCTGTTCAGATTTTCTGAGAGGCTTAGTCCTGTCCAAATAAAATCTAAGTTCTCTGTGCACATCCAAAAAAAGAGTGCAGTATCCATTCTCCTTTGTTTTGTGGATTCGGGAAAAAAGTAGGCAAATGAATGGACTGATTATGCCCAAGGTGGTGTCTAGTGTGGCCCTTAAAGGAAGGATTGGTCCCAAGGGAAACTCTGTCTGCATGGAAGATAATGAAGGGCTCCACTGCCACGAGGGCCTGTAATTCAGACACTCTTCTTGTTGGAAGTGATAGCTAGAAGGAAGGCTGTTTTCCAAGAACGGAATTTCAACTCTGCAGTTGCAGCTGTCTCAAAAGGACGGAGAGTGAAATTTTCCAATACAAAATTATGGTCCTAGGCTGGAGTAGGGGCTCTCCTGGGGGGGGGGGTCTTAAATTTTTGGCCCCTGAGGAATTTCTTTAGCAGGGGGTGAAAGAAAAGGGGTGGTTCAGTATTATAATGTGCTGAAATGGCAGAGGCACGAATTTTAATTGATGAGAAGGATAGGCCCTTGTGGAGCATTTCGGTTAAGTACTGAAGTATATGAGGTAAGCTGGGCATCATTGTGCCCATCCCCTGAGTCTGGCTCCAGGAACAGTATCTTTTCCACTTTTCAGCTTAAGATTTTCTATTGCTAGGCCTCCTTGCCTCCAGAATGCCATCTAGTACCTGCTTACTGAGGGATGCTATTGGAGAGCTCAAGGAATTAGCCAGGCTGCAAGGTTCAGGGTTTGAGTCTGAGGGTGCAGAATCTGGCCTGTCTGCTGGGACAGCAAAAAAGGGATTGGAGGCAGGTGCCATGGTTCCAGCAGTGTCATACTGCGCAAGAGGGGGTACCAGTGTTGGCGTGGCCAGTCTGGTGCAATCAGTATTGTCCTCGACTTGTCCCGTTTGATCTTTAGCAGAACCTTCGAGAGGAGAGGCAGAGGGGGAAAGGCATAAACCAAGAGGCTTTCCCAGGTAAAGGACAAGGCATCCATTTTCCAAGCTTGACTGTGGGAAGTCCTTGTGCAGTATTTGTCCAACTGGTAGTTCTGTGGGGGCAAACAGGTCCATCTCTGGAGTCCCCCATTTGTTCCTCAAAAGGTTGAATATTTTTGGTTCCAGTTTCCATTCGTGTGGGTCCATGAGATTTCTGCTTAGATCGTCTGACAGGGAATTTAGCTTGCCTGGCACGAACTGAGCCTGTAGGTCCACTTGGTAGCTCAAAGCTGTGTTCCACAGAGCCATGGCTAGTCTGTAGAGAGGGTACGAGTGGGTTCCCCCCTGTTTATGTACCACATAACTGTGGTGTTGTCTATCTTTACCAATAATTGTCTTGGAAGAATGTGGTCTATGAAGGCTGTCAGGGAATTCTGTACAGCTAATATTTCTTTTTGGTTGATATGCAGGTGCATCTGTCTCAGGTACCATTTGCCCTGAAAGCACTGCCCTGCCAAGTAAGCCCCCCATGCATAGTCTGATGCATCTGTTAGGGTTTGGGCGGCAGGGGGTAGAGTGAAAGGAGCCCCTTGTTGTGGTAGCAGGCCTCTGCCCACCAAAAGGAACTCTGTCTTGATACAAGGAATGATAGGAATAATTGATTCCAGGTCCTAAGAATGTTGACACCATAGGCTTTTTAGATACCATTGTAGTTTCCTCATATGCAGTCTTGCATATGGATTTAGTAGAATGCAAGAGGCCATGAACCCCAGGGCTTGCAGAATTTTCCTTGCAGACAGCTGGGTCTTTGTGGCCAGTAGTTTAAAGGAGGTTGTCAAATAAACTTGTTTCTCTGGAGTGAGGAAAGGCATCTGGGAAGTTGTGTTCAAGCTTGCTCCCAGGAATACAATCTGTTAGCAGGGTAGTGGGTGTGATTTTTTTTCATTTATGGTGTACCCCACCCCAGTGAGGTTAGAAGTTTCTTTACAAATGCCAGATGTTTTAAAAGCAAGTCCTGGCTTTCTGCCTAAATAAGACAATCATCCAAGTATGGGTATATCTGAATATTTCTCTGCCTGCAAAATACAATGGCTGGAGCTACACACTTTGTGAATACCCTGGGTGCAGTAGATAAGTCAAAAGGAAGTGCAGAGAACTGAGTACATGGAGCCTGCCCTGAAGCGTGGGTATTTCCTGCAAGATTCCATTATTGGAATGTGCAGGTAAGCTTCCTTTCAGTCTAAAGTTGCCAACAAAGGCATCTTTGCCTAGCATATACAGCTGTTGAAGTGTTAGCATTTTGAATTTTGGAATTACCAAAAAGGTGTTTAGAATACAGAGGTCCAGGACAGGATGCCAGGAGCTGTCTTTTCTGGGTACCAGGAAAAGTCTTGAATAAAAACCTTGCCCTCTTTCTTTTGCTGGGACAGGCTGAATAGCCCTGATACTTAGGAGAGAGAAAACCTGCCGTTGGGCCTCTGCTCACTGATTTGGGGGTAGGTCCGACCAACCGTTTGGGGTTGGTAGTGTGTGGAAGTAGAATCTTATCCTTGGGGAAATTATATTCAAAACCCATCTGTCTTGGGTAATGAGTTCCTAGTTTTTTGCATGCAGGGCGAGCTTTCCTCCTAAGGGGATGCCTTACTACTCCCTGCTTTGGAAGTGGGAGCCCCTCACTGCTTAGGCCTGTGCGTAGCCTGAGACTATAGGTGGTCTGCTGTTCCTGGGTTTGGACCAGGGTTGCCAGACGTCCCTATTTGGGCGGGACTGTCCCAGGATCAACAGCCTGATCCCGAGCCCCGCACTGCTGGTTTAAATCCCGGGCAGCTTCTGCTTTGCCTTTTTTTTTTTTGATTGGCCAGTATACCGGCATACGGGCCAATCAAAAATCGCTAAACACGGAGCTTTCTCAAACTTTGTGGCTAAGTACAGAGGAATCCCTCTAGGCTATTAAATATCAGATAACAAAAAAGTGATACCAACACCCCCTCTTATAACAGACAGACACACAGCACACTGTTCAGAAACACACAGATAGGAATAGGAAACATAAAAAAATGATTTCACATTTAACAGAGTTAGTCCAACTGGGTAAGAAATTACCCATTTTCTGTGGAGACGAGGGGAAAAGCCCTGAACAAAACATACAGAGACAAATTAACAATATAAAGAGCAAAACAAACTTATGGATACAATGGATAAGAAAATAAATGTAATCCAAGGAATAGTACATAGCTATAGACAAGGTCAGAAGAAAAAGTGCAAAAGAGGATAAGAGATAAGATAAGAGATACGGGCCAATCAAAAAAAAAAAAACGCAAAACAGAGCTACATCTGTTTAATGCGGAACTGCGATGTTTAGCATTAAACAGAAGTAGCTCCGTGTTTATTTATTTTTGATTTGCCCGGTCTAATCAAAAAAACAAACAAACAAACACAGAGCTACTTTTGTTTAATGCGGAACTCTGATGTTCCGCATTAGTCTTCCCTTGCTGTGAAACTTTTTTTGCCCCTACCTGGCCGGTCGGAAATCTGGCAACCCTGGTTTGGACTGAATGGGCCTGGAAGAGACTGAAAAGGACCAATTCTTTTGAAGGCCAATGCCTACTAAATTTGGGAGGCTGTACTTACAGGAATTCTTTAACATTTTGCATAGATTTAGCTTTCTCCTCCATCTTTTTGAGGACAACTTCTGCTTTGTTGTCAAACGGGGAGTCTTAGTTTAAGGGCGCATCCAGTAATTTAGCTTTAACATATGAGTTTTGCTCCTTAAGCCAAGCATGCCTTCTAAGTACAGACCCAGTGACAGCAGCCCTGCAAGACGATTCTAGAGTCTCAAAACCATATTGCAAAGTATGTTTACCAACTTGTTTTGCAGAATGCATTAAATCCTGTGATTCTTTGCGTTCAGGACAGTCAGGAATTATAATTTTCTGTTTAAGAGCCCCATAATATGCTGCTGGTTACTTTAACATATAAAACTGGCAATTTAAAGCCCTAATGGCCAAAGTAACAGACGTGTTTACTTTTTTACCTCATCTGTCCAATCTCTATCAGAAGGGGTAGGACTTTTGGCAGGAATAGCATTAATGCCCTATGGTCCTTGTGAAATGGTCTCTGGATCAGCAGTATGATTCTTGAACAGGAACTTGTGAGATTCAGGCACACTGTAATACATGTCTGGTTTACTGAGAGCTGGAGGTAAGGTGTCTGGGGAAAGGCTAGATTCCAGGAAAGCATCACCTACAATGTCCAGAACAGGAGGGATAGCTAAAAGCCTGTGTTGAGGAAGTAGTAAGAATTCCCTAAGCCTCTTTTTGGAGTCAGAATAATCCTGGCTTTCCCAGCGGAAAAGCTCCCTAAGAGTATGCACGGTTTCACCAAAAGAAAAATCTTCTGGAAGGGAAGCAGATGGAATGGAATCCTCTGCATTAGACTCCTCATAGGTAGATAAGGGCAAATCCTGGTACTCAGAACAAACAGAAATGTCAGATTCATGATCACAAGAATCAGAAGGAAAATCAGTTCTAGGTCTCTTAGAGGGGGAAGGCTGGCTTCCCCTAATTAAGATAATAAGGTCTTCAGCCATTCTAAGCATTTGTTTTTTAGGCACATGGGGCTGACCCATGCGGTTTGGATGTCGGTTTTCTAGGCGTGTTGCGAGAGTTTTAGGCCTGGATGAAGAAGGTGGCATTGGTTTAACATGCAAGTCTGTAGGCCTGAATACGCTCTCAGAAGCCGGTGCCTGCACAGTGGCTGTGGACCCATCCAAGGTAGATACATCTGCAGGTTCCATAGTCAAAGAAGCATCTCCGAATGGGTCTCAGTAGAGGCCTGCAAATCTGAAGTAGTGGGTATCAGGGACTGCCAAAGCGCCTCACTGAGTACCGGCGGATTGGTGACTAGCTTAATGGAAGTGTCGTTGGTAGTTTTGGACCTATGCGGTCTCTGTCTTTATCCTTACGTTTTTTCGGGATAACGGTAGTTGGATGGCTTACCGAAGCCATTGCTGGATAGTTATAAAGAATTCCAAAATAATTTGCTGCAAATATAGCCCGACGACGAATAGTTCAAGGGTTGAATAAGGCACAAAACACACAGCGAGGGACGTCGTGGTCTGGGCCTAAGCAAGGAATGCAGTATGAATAAAAATCTTTATGAGGTATTTGCTTTCCACAGGTAATACAATTGTTAACTTTTACTGACATAGGTTAAGAGCAAGAAAAAGGATCCCAAACGGGGTACTTGGCTTTTCTGAAGACTTCGGTTTTGAAACTCGAAAACACAAATTTCAGGAGTCGACCGGCACTTGCGAACTGCTTCTGCTTCGGGCACCGCACGGCAAGAAAGACCGATGCAATGGCGTCGGTTGCATGTTTTATACCCCCAACGACCTGACGTCATGGAAGAAGAGATGGCATCTGACACAGGAATCCAAGACTCTGGTATTCAGGCCGGCTGAGGGCTGCCTGCAGGCAGATAACCCAAATGTGATGAATGCAACAGTGAAACACGAAGAACATCTAGCTACGCCTACTCAACCACAGCCTAAGTAGAGGCTTCATTCCAGCAGAGTGGACAACTGCCATTGTCATCCCCTTGCACAAAGGTGGTGCCACTACTGACCCTGGAAAATATCACCCCATTAGCTTGACAAGTCTGATCTGTAAAGCCATGGACCGTCTCATCATGAACCTCAAACAAGGACATAGGCAATCTCCAAGCACTTTGACTTTTTGAGAGAGTCACCAAGGCCTTGGATGACAGAAAGTCAGTACATACAGCTTAGCCTGACTTGGCCAAAGCATTTGACACAATCCGCCACTTGGCATCATCAAAAATGATTTTTGCCAAGTTATGTTAGCATATCTCATCAGGTGGGTGGCCAAATGGCTCACCAATAGGACCCACAATGTCAAAATAGATGCCTCCATCTTCGGCAGCAGACCCATCACTAGTGGTTTATCCCAGGGATCTGTCCTGGGACCCCTACTGTTTGGCATCTACTTCTCAAGAGTTTCAGGCAAAGACAAAAGGGCTGTGGTTGACCAAGTTTATGGACGACTACGTTGGGTGCTGTCAGAGATTCCCCAAATGATATTACCATACTACAAGAGGTTTCTCACAGCAGCAAATGACTGGTGCCAAAGTCATGATCTTAAGTTAAACAAAAAAAATGTATCATACCATTCGGCAAAAACACAGCACCTACTGATTACCACATCAACAGCAACCCCTTAATCACACAAGTGGTGACAACAACCTCACATTCAACCATCATGTAGTGGCAGTAGTCAAAAAATCCTTTTACTTGATTCAGCTCACAATAAAGGGACTGCATCCAGAAAAATGATGATTTCCACCTCTCTGTACTCCTCTCTCATTAGGCCAATAATTGAGTACAATGCCCAGTTTGGTATGTACCTCTCCAAATACCTGCACCAGCTGAACAGGCCATAGAAATACCTCACAAAGAGAATCCATGGCCTCCAAAACCTATCCTATGTGGACATGCTCAAATCACCATCAGTCTACTTGGTATCATACAGACTGCTTAGAGAGGATCTGTCTCTAGTTTACAAGGCAATCTCGGATCCTGCTGTAACAGAGATGCTCCACATCCGTAAGTCTAACTCCTAGAGCACTACCTGCTCGAAAAGCCTAAATCTAATGAGAGACATTAACAAAACTTGTTGGAGACAGGTTTGTCTCCCAGAGACTGCCCTAGCAAAGAGGTTAAAGTAGCTGTTGAATAATTTCAATTAATCAATTGATGGTCAACGTTATACATACTGTGTTAATTGAATGTACTGATTGTCTGAAGAAGTCGAGAATCTGACGAAAACGCATACTGTCCATTATCAGAGGATTAAGGCGTTTACATGTTTTTTCGTGGCTGGTGACAGCCTTGTCTGCTTGGTTTTGGAATAAAGAGCTTTGGCTGACTTCCTGGTGGTGATTGTTTCGTTTCGTGGTTGCCTTTTGACTCTGTTTCAGTTTGGTTGCATTTCCCACGTTTGGTTTTATTCTGGAACAGACTTCCCATACATGTCAGAGTAAGTCGCTGATCCTCTTCAAGCGCAACCTTGGTGAGTGGATAGGAAACCACAAATGTGTCCCAGGGGTTCCACACCTGTGCCCCTCACTGACAGGTTTCTGTTACTGCATATATATTGATTTTCTCCATTCCGAGGAGTGCCTCGCGTGCATGCATTTTGAGGTTTAGACATTTGGCATAGAGTAGCATTACCCTCAGTTTTTTGTTACTTGTGCTATTTACGGCAGTGGGTTTGTCTTTTGAACCTTGCCTAAAAAAGGCACTATGGGGGCGGCAAGAGCCTTGGCCAGTATTTGAAAGCACTATGGGGGTGGCAAGAGCCTTGGCCAGTATTCGAAAGCCCAAGGGTGACAAGTGCAAGCCGTCTCTAGCGAAACAGCGTGGTTTGTCGAGCTTGTCATCCCAGGCGGGCAGATACTGGATCCCCTTTGAATGACACCAGAAACTTAGCCAATTGATGAAATAGAGAATTTTTCCTTTACACCAAGGTATCATTCTTGGTGAGGGCAGGATGCTACTCAGGGTCAGGGTCATACCGGCCTGGGCTACATGACCAGAGAGCTCTTCCATGTCTCTTTTCATGTAGTCCAGGGAGGTACGGCTCAGGTCATTCACACCAACATGGACAATGACAGAGTCATATTTGTACTTGTTCTGGAGTGACCTGAGTGCTTGTGTTATGTGGCAGATCCTGGCACCTGACAGGCAGCTAACAGTAGCCTTCGCTTTATTCAGCCTAGTGAGTGGGATGTCAGTGTGCCTGACTATATAGAGTCACCTATTACTAGTATGTTGGGTATGTTATTTTGCCTTAAGGGCTGTGACTGCATGGCACACTGGTTTTATGAAGTATGTGTTTCACGGTTTGTGTTGGGGGGGGTAGAACTTGCTTGGATGTTTGCTTTGGAGGTCTCTGTTGGTTTTGCAGATTTTTATTTAGAGACTCTAGTATGTTTTCATGTATTTGTGTGTGTTTTTGCCAGTGCTGCTTTAATGGGTCTATATGAGACTGGTGGTGTGATGCAAGTATTTCCCTTCTCCTCTCCACTGTCTGATCCAGTCTTCAGTTGAGAGCGCTTAGCCTCCAGTTTGGCTGTATAATTGCATCTCTCACATGTATTAGTGTTTGGTGGTAGGAGGAGGGGTTTTTGTCTGTGTACATGAGGCAGTTGTAACATTGCCTCAAAATGCCCTGATTCACCAGTTGGACTGGAGAGTACACCTGAAACAGCCCTTTGGACACGCCTGAATAGGTAAAGTGAACTGTTTTACTGGATGGCTGGCAAGGTCGAAGAGAGAGCCTTATCCTTCTGTACAGTACAGGAGGGTCTAGTGCTAAGTGCTTGCTATAAGTTTTGAGCAAGTGCCGGGCTGAGAAAAGAATGGCTCGAGTGCTTAAGTTGAAAGTCTGTCTAGTTCCAAGGGAAAAATTGAAGAGGAGACTTTGTGCAGCCGGGAATAGTTTTACCCTAGCTAACCGGCACTGCCAGGAGCACAAAACCGGGCAGATACGGTATTTATAGCAGGGAAATGAAAGAGAAATTAGCCCAAAATGGCCAATAAACTACTAGTTTCTGGGCTGAAACCACTCCTCCAGGGACAGATAGGCTGCTCACAGCTCCCCTTTCTCACAGGTGAACAGAGAACTTCCTTCTATCCAAGTAAGGTATGGGCAAACACAGAGATTTGTAACACAGCCCTGAATTCAGCACTAACCTGAAAACTGGACTATACTAGCTAAGAAAGGCGGGAAACAAGTATATATATATATATATTTTTTTTTTTAAGAAAACACAGCTAATACACTCAAAACACACTTTAAATGCACAGAAAAGGATACTTATTGCTATATATCGCAGATCAGAGTTGCAGTCAATGCCCTTAGCAATAAAGTAGGAAGAAACACAAATACAGTAAAAGCAGATGAATAAAGTGCAATATATATATATATATATATATATATATATATATATATATATATATATATATATATATATATATATATATATATATATATATTTATTTATTTTTATTTATTTTACATTTGTTGACCGGGCTAGTCTAGCTGGATACATGTCCATTTTCAGTAGAGGCCCGGGGAGAAAAGCTCCACAATATAAGAGGTAGTTAAACATAACATTCAAGTATAGAGTTATAGTTATTACATTCAAAGATATATATATACATATATATATATATATATATATATATATATATATATATATATATATATATATATATATATATATATATATATATATATATATATACACATATATATATATATATATATATATATAAAAACATAGAAAACGAACAAACTGATTTAAACAAGTTACCAATTAACCAGAAAAAAAGCTCAAAACTGAGCCCTGTTCCAGCAGTCTTCAATCAGACAAGTTCTAACTGCGCACCCCTGCTAACTAGGGTGCAGGGGAACCTTCTCCAAAAAAGATGGCCTGGATCAGTGCTCAAGTTATACAAACAATGCTAGATTCAGCAGGCCTGAATCTGGTCTATGCTACAGCAACAAGCTGCACCAATTTCAGAAAGAAACAGTTCAAATAAGCAGGCACAATAAGACTGTGACCAGAAATTCCCAGCTCAGAAGGGTAGAATCCAACCTCTCCTCCCACAAGAGTGCAGACCACAAACCTTCTTAATGTAGAATAACTGCCTGAAGCCCAAGTGCGCAAGCCAGAACTAATACACTTTTAGAATAGTAGACACTGGGCCTTCAATCAGCAATTCCCAGCTTAGAAGGATGTAAGCTACCTGTTTTGCCACAACACTGCAGACCACAAACATTCTTAATGTAAAACGCCCAAGGGCTTAAACCAAAAGACTTAGAATAACAGTTACAATTTAATCAGGCTACTACCAAGCAGTAATAAATGCAGCAGAATAAATAAAATTGAGTACTTTTAAGAAAAGCAAAATAAAGTAGGAGGAAAGACAAATACAGTAAAAGCAAATGAAAAAAGTTCAAATTTTTTTTTAAGTGCAAGGAGAAAGGAAGGAAGAACCTAAGTGGGATGGCCTTCTCAAATCTTCTCTCTGTATCAAGTAGAGTGAACACTAGACTCATAATATGATCTCACTGTACTCAGTTAAGTGAGCAAATGAGATGGACCCATGAGGAGTGTTCTAATACAGACTTACAGGAGGGGCGGGCAATTCCAGAGCCACCAACACAGGAACAGGGAGGGAGGGTGGGGAACTAACTGCAGAGAGACACAGCACACTGTTAAGAAACACACAATTAGGAAACAGAACAAATGAAAATACAGTACTTTTAAAACTGCAAGTTTGTACTTAACAGAATACTACCTATCCTACCATCTCTCTATTATCTTATTCCCCCGTCTCCTACTATCACAGTGGAGTTAGTGCTTGCTCTGCATTATCCACTAGAGGGCAGCGGAGGTCAGGCTTTGGATACCTTCTCCCACTGGTGGTTGAACCTCTCTAAATGGTTGTAAAACCCAACTAGCCCAGTAGAGCAGCCAGACTCTTATCTGTGCCTGTACCTTCTATTCATGTACTTACCCCCATCCCATACCTGCTTGAAAGGGGAATTATCCTAGGTAAATCTGGGAGCATTACTACATAGATACCTCTGACTATCACTACTGTTGTTACTGGCCCCTCAATTATCCCCTCTGTATTAACCTCCTTTCCTGCCTGTGGTAATTTCTCTAAATACCTCTCTCTCTGTTCTAAATCTGTTTCACGTAACTGTCTCCCCAGCACAGCTATACCTTTGTTCACCTTGTATTCTCTGCTACTTAGTAACTATATATTGTCTCTTACCTTTCCTGTGCCTGTAGAACTCAGTCTCTCTCCATAACTGATTGCCTCTCAGCCTCTCTCAGTTGTAACCCGCTCCGTTCGCCCTATGGACTCACTCCGCTCCCCTACCCCCAATTCTCACCCACCCCAGGGGTCCTACTCTTATACCTCCCTTACCACACCCTCTCTCATTTCCAACCTATCCCATACATCACTCCTCCCCACAAACTCTAACCACACCCCTGCCTCTAACAATTACTTTCAATAAGCCACTCCTTAGAGTACCCCTATCATATCCTTCTACTTTTAACTCATCCATACAATATCCCCCTCTTTTCTCTTCCTGTACTCCTTTTATCTTCCTCCCCTTCACATCACTCCCTATTATATCCCTACACTTGCGCTCTTATTTTACAAACTTCTCCAAGATGCCTCTCCCTCATCTCACCAAGCTAACACTTACAAGCATACTCTCGACTACTCTCATCTCAACCTACCTTCTTACCTCCCTTGAAAAACTGCACTATTTCCATCTTAACCATTCTCACAAACAAACTGCAATCTACACATACATATCCTTTGATAGACATTCTAACATAACTTCCAATCCCAGTTACCTACTACCCAAATACCATAGACTCTCCCACATTAAACTTAACCTACCCTCAGAAAAAAAAAAAAAAAAAACTGTTAACCTACCTTACATACAACTCTGGAACAAAACTAAATAATCCCATCTTGAAAGATGGCGATGTCCACCCCAACCCTGGCCCTACCAACCCTACAATCCAAACAACTCACACCAATCTCAATAGCTCTCTCCGAATAGGGCATCTTAATATCCAAAGCATCAATAATAAAGTAGCGCACCTTCATGCCCTCTTAGATATTCACTCCTTTGATATCCTCTGCCTCACTGAGACTTGGTTGAAACCAGAAACTAAAGATAATGAAATTATTCCCCAAGGCTATAATATAGTGAGACAAGACCGAACAAAAACGTAAAGGTGGTGGAGTAGCAATTCTATTTAAAAATGGACTTCATATCTCTACCCTCCCATCTAATCCAACCCAGGATAGCAACGCAGAAATCCTCATTACTAAGCTTCAAATGAACATAAACAAATCTTTATATATTATCTGCATTTACTTACCACCCGGAAATAATATCACTACAATTGAGGCATTTCTTAGCTGGCTGTCTTCTACTTACCCTCAAGAAACAATAATACTAGGTGACTAACATGGACTGGAAAAGTGTTAGTGCTGAAAATCCTACCTCTCATATTAACCTCCATGGATTTACCCAAACTATAACCTCTACAACCAGGATTAACAAACCTAACAAAAAAAAAAAAAAAAAAAAAAAAAGAGTACATTAGACTGGATTCTCATAAACAAAGTGAAACAATCTTACAAAATAGGAACCCTGCCTGATGATGCAAGTGATCATTCCTTGACCTACATTACTAGAGAAAAGAAAGACTTCCCAAACCTCCCCATCATTAGAACAGCACACTCTACCAAACACTTTAAGGCAAAATTATTTCAAACTGGCCTTAAAGCATGCAACTGGAACCCATTAAAATCCCTCCCACTTGAAGAGGCAGTACAGTATTTTAACACTGCTTTCTTATCTATCCTGGATAAGCATGCTCCCAAACGTTCCATTAGAATGAAGTCTAACCCAGCCCCATGGCTTTCTAATGAAACTAGGAATCAAATTCTACTTAGGAACAAAGTCTGGACTAAATGGAGAACCTATAGAAATAGCTCTGATCACCTATATTTTAGACAGCTTAGAAACAGCACAAAAAAGCTATACCTACAGATAAAAAAACTACTATTGTAAACTTCAGCAAACTCATCAAAATAATCCCCAACAGTTCTGGTCTTGCATTAATAAGCTCCTTTCCCCAGGTAACTCCCGAACACCCACCCCACTTGATGCAGATCCAAATACTCCCCATCTAACTGCCAATACCTTCAACTCTTTTTTTACTGACACTATACAATCTCTAGCTACTCAACTTCTCAGAAAACTCCAGCATTCCCATTGACTTACCCCACTCTTTCTCGAAATTCAAACTATAACCCATATCTACTTCTCTCATCTTTAAACTTATTCTAAAACTTAAGCCATGTACTCCATCTGCTGACCAACTTCCTTCCCAATTTCTCCAAAAAGCAGCTAAGGAAATTGCTTACCCTATATCTATCCTTATAAATAGGACAATCCAAGAAGGTACCATCCCAAATATTTGGAAAATCTCCCACATTATCCCCTTACATAAAGGCGGGAACTCTAATGATTACTCTATCGGCCAATTGCTCTCTTATCTCCCCTAGCAAAAATTATGGAAAAATGCATTCACAAACAACTTCTATGCCACGTCTCTCTCAACACAACCTAATAGCACACTGTCAACATGGCTTTAGACCATCTCATAGTACCAATGCTGCCCTTCTATCCTTAACAGATACCATCAATAGAAACCGTAACAAAAACCTCCTCTCATCTGCACTCTTCATTGACCTCTCTAAAGCTTTCGACATGGTTAACCATACCCTCTTAATCAATATTCTGGAATCTCTCTCCTTTGATTCTCTGGCCTTAAAATGGTTCACATCATACCTCAGCAATAGACAACAAGCAGTCCTCTGGGAAAATCAAGTCTCATCCTTTTTACTATTGGGGTCCCTCAGGGCTCTACTCTTGGACCACTTCTCTTCTCCTTATTTATTAATGATCTCCATGTAGCAATTCCACAAGCCACTTGTATTCAATATGCAGATGACTCCACACTAATATGCTCATCAACCTCTCCATCTGAACTATATTCTCTTACACGAGATGTTTTCAACACTGTAGAAACATGGTTTTCCAAACGCTGTCTCCTTCTTAATGCTAAAAAAACAAAACTTTTCTTTACACCCACTACTAGGTCTTCCCCCTTAGACTTCTCCATCTCTTCAAATAATGGTACTGTTATTCTCCCTGACATTACCACTAAACTTCTAGGAATAACCATTGATAATAATCTCTCATTTGATCATCATATAAACAATACCATTAAAACAGTAAACAGAAAAATAGGCTCCTTATACAGAATAAAACCCTTCTTAACTTCAGCAGCCAGAGCCAAGATTGCTCACTCCCATCTAATCTCAACCCTCCTATATGCTTCACCTATATTTACCAACCTTAAGAAAACCAACCCTAACAAATTAGCAACCTCCTATAATAACATTGCTAGATTTGCTACTGGCAGTCCCTTCAGAACCCATCACTGTTCAAATCTTAGACAACTAAATTGGCTCGAATTCCAAAACCATCTGATTATCCCCCAACTCACAATTGCCCACAAGATATTTTACCAACCCAATAACACCCCTATACTCTCAAAACTCATAGTCCCATATAATAATCTGAACTCCCTATGTTCTTCTAGCAAACTTCTTACCAGCTTAACAAAGTCTAATAATGCAGCTGGTGACTCTCTGTTTACCAACACAACAGGAAAACTCTGGAACCTACTACCCTCTGAACTAACTAACTACATCCTTGCCACTCTTTAAACAAAAACATAGAAAACACCTCCAAATGCACTGGCTATGCCCTTGTAGTAACCCTGACTAATCCATCCTCTGCACCCCTCTTTCTTCCTCTTCTTGCCATACTTCCAAACTTCTACATGCTTTTGACTTGTAAATAAGACAGACTCTTTCTAAACTCTAATCAGCTTAGTGTTTAAATAATTATATCTCATATGATCTATTGCACATAACTCTTACTATTCTATTTTTGAGCTGCCTTAAGCTGTATTCTGCTCTCTCTACTGTTTCTCAAGTGTTTTTATCTATTATACATAACTCTTACTGTATTATATCTGTTCTAGGTCTCTTAAACTTTACTCTGTTTTACTGTAACATTTCTCCAGTATTTTTATCTCAAGAATGTATTAACTACCTGTTTTTAATTTTGTTGTTTAATCCTTTTTTTTCACCATGTAACAATATTTTATACTTTGTATATGTGTGTGGAGCTTTTCTCCCCGGGTCTCTACTGAAAATGGAAATATATCCAGCTATACTAGCCCGGTCAACAAATGTAAAATAAATAAATAAAATAAATACTACTGCAAGTTTCACTTGGCTTCAGCTTCCAATGCAGATGTTTGCAGCCAAGCAAGTCTCTCAGGAGTTGAGCATAAAATGATTTCTCAAACTTTGTGGCTAGAAGTACAGGGGAATCCCTCTAGGCTATTAAATATCAGATAACAAATATCAGATAAAGAAGAAGTGATACCAACATCCCCTCTTATAGCAAACAGACACACAGCACACTGTTCAGAAACACACAATTAGGAAACGGAAAAAAATTATTTCACATCTGTTAACCGGGTTAGTCCAACTGGGTAAGAAATTACCCATTTTCTGTGGAGACTCAAGGGGAAAAGCCCCGAACAAAACATACAAATACATACAAAGAGAGACAAGTTAACAATATAAAGAGCAAAACAAACTTATGGATACAATGGATAAGAAAATAAATTTAATCCAAGGAATAGTACATAGCTATAGACAAGGTCAGAAGAAAGAAAGTGCAAAAGAAGATAGGAGTAGAGGAGGAATGAAGTGATCTAGAGACAGGAGGGAAAAACAAAGAGCAGTAGGATAAAGTAAATTATATAAAGAGGGAGGGTATGGAAAGAAGAGCAGATTGGATAAAGTAAGATAAGAAAGAGGAAAAAAAGGTCTCAAGTCTAGTGGAGAAATGGGAATATGGAAAAGGAGGAGTTAAGTAGGATGGTTACAGGTACATATAGGGTTGTTATGGAGGTACAAAATAAGGTCATGTTTGAAGTTAGGAAGAGAGGTATGACTTCTAATATGTAGTGGAAGATTATTCCAAATAAGGGAGATGGAGTGTTTATAAAGTATTTTACCTATGTTAATATTGGGTTCATAGACTTGTAGAAAGAGTTTATCAGAGCTGCACAGGGATCGAGGAGGGGTGTACCAGGAGATCAGGTTGGACAGAAATGTACAGTCAGAGTTGGAATTCAGAAAGCTTGGATCAACTGACATTTCGTCAGAAGGTGTGGGAATTCGAGGCAATGCAGTTTTTGAGAGCAGAACAGGGATGGGATTTATAGGGGCTGCTGGTGACAAATCTAGCAATTTTGTTATAAGTTTGGTCTAGTTTTGCCAGCAGGTTATATTGTAAATTGGAAAATAGAGGGGAGCCATAGAGGAGGGCAGGGAGGAGATAAGATTGGGCTAGCAGTAGTTTAGAGTTAGAGGTCAGGAATTTGCTGTTTCTATACAACATGCCCAGTTTGTGGTGTGTTTTCTTTATATAATGAAGTATGTGGAGGTCTAGTTTGAGCTGGTAGTCAATGACGACACCTAGGAGTTTTGTGTGTAAATCTGGTGATATGATGGTGCCATTTAGTGAGGATACGAGAAAGGTGGATTTGTGATGGGCTAGAGCTTTAGGTAAGAATAGTAAGAGCTTAGTTTTAGAGGGGTTCAGGATAAGGTGACTGTTGGAGAGCCACTGATATGGTGGAGGTTATTGATACAGTCAGAAATGGAAATCAAAGTTGAATCATCTGCATACTGTATGATAGGGGAGAGATTGCTGGCAGTGTGTAGGCCATTGGTGAAGAGGTTGAAAAGGAGGGGGCCAAGAATTGAACCTCGAGGAACACCAGTCTGAACTGGCAGAAAGGGTGAGAAAGAATTATGCCATTTAACTGCTTGCAAGCGACTGGACAGGTAACTAGAGAACCAATTTAGAGTGGGGATAGAATGTTCAGCTGAGAAAGTTTTTGAAGTAGAAGCTTGTGAGAAACAAGTGTCAAAAGCCTTTGACAGATCTAAGAAAAGGCAAGACACAAGTTTATTATTGTCTCTGGCCTCAGCTACTGTATGAGAGAAGGATAAAAGTGCTGTGTTAGTACAGTTATTTTAAAACTGCAATACTAAAATACACTAGGAGGAGGTCCTGAAATTCTTGTAGCAACAGCAGGATCACCTTCATTCTCCAGGATATACTGATGTGAAGGCTGGCATCTTCTTGTGTCCACATTCCTTGGACCATCCTCTCCTCAAAATGCTCCCACCCCAACACAGACAAAAGGCATCCTTGCTCACTATTGCTGCTACAGATGATGTCACAAAAGGGCCTGCCTAGGTGAACATGTGGGGAAGATAGCCATCATATTATGTGAGCTCTGCATGTAGTGAGTTGAGAAAAACACTAATGTAAGAACAAACATTTGGGACCACTGTGCCAAAGGCATCCATTAGAAGATTGTTGTATGAAAAACAAGCACAGATGATCATTACAATAGAAGTTGTCACGAGTCCTAGTGTTTCTGGAACCAAGGATAGAGGATAGACTTTTTGTAGGAGAGAGTTCACCAGCTTTTTTGATACTGAGGATGACTCCTGTAGTGACATGTACAGATGGCAACTCAAGAAAGATATTTTCTAGATACCAGATACACTGCAGAATCTGAATGGAAGTCACACAACTAATCCAAGATGGGGAAGTACTACATACCATACCAGAAAGCAATACTGAATTGACTGTACGTCCACCTAGGACATATAGCAATGTTGCAAAACCCTTCGAGACTTACTGACATAGTTTTTAGAGAACTATTCATGACCAGGCATACAATGCAGCCATGACTCCCATTCCACCCTTTTGGATTCGAATGTACCTCAAACCCAGTTTTAACTGCAGCACTCTCTGTCCTCCTTAGCTTGAATTATGAAACAAAGTTATGTACTCACCATAATGTTCCATCCGTGTTATCCATTTTCATTCTTTCTCAACAAGTGGGGTTGGATCCAATCCTCAGATCTGACTCAGCTTTTTTTTTTTTTATACAGCTCGCGGATACTGAAAACTCTCAAGATCATCCCTTACCCATAATGCTCTAGTCCCCTAGCATACCTCAGATCTTGTTTGCTGGCCTTTTAGCTTCATAGAAAAATTGAAAATGCCAAAATGAGAAACTGGAGCTCAAAGACAGGAGCACTTTATCTTCTCGTTCTTCCAGATGTCAAAATTCAAAAGGTAAGGGGCTGGTGGGAGGGGAGTTGAGGAAGAATGAAAATGGACAACACAAATGGAACGTTATGGTGAGTACTTTATTTCTTTATCTGATGTTGTCAATTTTTATTCATTCTTCAACAGGTGGGACACAGTCCCAGGCTACCTGAATCCCAGGAGGACTCTAAAGAAGGATATTCCTGAGGATTGTTGAGCCAAAGGCTGCTTTTCCTCTCAAGACCAGATCCAATTTGTAATACGTAATTAAGGTATGAAGATTACACCAATTTGCAGCTGCCCAGATATCGTCCATGGAAGATCTGGATAAGAATACTGATGAAGTTGCCATGGAACTGGTTGAATAGGCTCTTAAAGGTTTTGACAAAGACAAACCCAATTTGTTGCAGACAAAAGAAATGCAATCAGTTAACCATTTGGCTAAAGTTACTTTGGTAACCAAGTTTTCCCAATTTTGATTCAGCAAAGTAAATAAATAACTGATCTGTTTTTCTCAGGATTTTTTGTTCTGTGCAAACAGAAACCTAATTTTCTGTGAACATCGAACAAATGTCACAAGTATTCCCTTTTCTTCATTTCATGAGCAAAGGAAACTGGAAAATTAATAAATTAATATTTGATTCTGAGACCACCTTAGGAAGGATTGGTTGGTTCATAACGCTACCCTATCTTCAAGGAAAATTAAAGATGGAGACAGACGGGGCTTGAAGCTCAGACACTATTCAAGCAAAGGTTACAGCTACTAAAAATATAGTTTTCCAGGTGAAAAATGTTTTGTTCACACTTAGCTGATGGTTCAAATGGAGTCAGATTTAAAACTTGCAATACCAAATTCAAATCCCATGGCAGAGTTGGATCATTAAAAAGATGGTCTAAACAGAAAAGTTCCCCTTATAAAGGGCGTATAAGATTTGAAGAAGCTGAGGAGGAGCTATTTACTCCTATATGGAAATTAGAAATGGCAGCTAGATGTACTTTAAATAGTAGAGGAACTAGCCCCTTCATTAAAAATTGCAGCCAAAAACTTTACATACTGGTGCTGAAAAAAGTGTTTCTCTGTTGTGCCCAAAAGCAAGTCTTTCCATTTACTTCTGTAAAATTTTCTTGTGAAAGCTGTGGGAGAAACAAAAGAAAGTGATGTTAGACGAGGACAGCATTGGTTGGCTGGCTATCAGTGGATGTGGAGAAACCATGCGGTCAACTTTAGGTCTGAAATGTTTGGGCAATCATGACCGTCAGATGAGAAAACAGGTCTGGAACTGGATCCAGAATCCATGGTGGGCAAACTAGACGAGGCGAGGCCAAAGAAAGGGGAACCAAACCTGACAAGGCCAATAAGGTACAATGAGAATGACTGTGCTCTTAATCAAGATTCTTTCTGAATAAACTTTGGGATTAGAGGAGGTTTTGTTAAGTGTGAAGGAGACCCTGGGGCCAATCATAGAGGAGAGTGCCTCTCAGGGGATTCCCCCAGTGGAGGGATCAGAGCAAAGAACCTGCTGCACTTGTTGCAGAGAGGAGATGCAAAGAGGTCACAGCAAGGTTGGCCCCACTGGAAGAATATGTACTGCATTGTGTGTGTGTTGATAGACCACTCAAGAGGCAATAAAAGAAAATAAAACTTGTCTACTGTCACTTTGGATTTCCCCAAAATGTGCACTGCTAATAGAAAACGAGTGGATGAGATCACCCAATGCCACACAAACAGCTTTCGCACACAAGGAGTAAGATCTGGTCTCTCCTAGTTTGTTAATATACCACACACCAGTAACAAATTGTCTGTCTGAATTGCAATACTAAACATGTAACAAATATATAAAAAAAATAAAGTGATACCGGCACCACGAAGCTCAACTACAAAACAAACTTAAAAGTAAACTTTTATTAACTACGCTAGTGACAAAAATCTAAAAAGCATCAATAAAACCAGTTAAATACATAATTCAAGTCACAGAACAGAAGAAAATTCAAGTAACAAAGCATATACGTCCCAAGTTCAATAAATACAATTCTAACTTGTGCAATAACTGAACAATAAAAAACTTTAAAGTCTTAATTATACAATTGTGCAATCATTTTATTTTATTCTCCCTTGTAGTTCCCTTAGAGTTGGTTTTAAAGTGAGGCTATCATTAAGCCCTGGATATTTATGGGCTCTAAAAATCGCAAAATCCATTTATTTTCTAAAATCTCTGTATAGTTACTCAGATCATCCTCTCCTGTAATTTCCTACATGTCCTGTAATATTAAAAAATTAAAAACATGTGAAACATCTGCATCTTTAATATGTCTATAGATAGCATTTGTAGACAATTCTCTTATATATCTGAGAGATGTTCACATATTCTATCTTATATATTTTTAAGACCAATAGAAAACTAAAATGCATCACACTGCAAACATTAGACATAGAAATCATATTTTTAATATTACATGATCCATGGCTTTTCAAGGTAAAAGTCTTGTGTGTTACTGGATGCTTTAAAGTAGCATCAGTGCAAATATATTTAGAAAATTGACAAAGCACTTCTGGATACCTACTTTTTTGTATAGAAATATTACTGATGGATCATATCACTAATTTTGAGAAACACAAACGAAAAAAGAAAAATTAAGGAACTATTTTGACTTCAAAAGGGGCGATGTCTTCTCTTGGTCCAATCAGCGAACACTTTTTACTACGCAGAGGGACGAGACAGAATTTAGTCAAAAGGAAATGCCACATACTACAACGCAGGCACAGTCTATGGAAAGTGTTTTTCAGTCAACAATTATGATTACACAAGGAATGATGCACCTGTTTTGCCTGTAATGAAAGATTGAAATATTGTTTCAGCCTTAGACCCTATGGACATTCCACTGCAATTAAACGAGGCTTATCCATTACCGAAGGACAAGAGAAGCTACAGTGCGAACAAGGGGTATTCCAGAACACGATATACAGGACAGAAAGTCAGTACCAGGAGTCAAACACGGACTTAAGGTATTGGTCTTTAACCTCTCAAAGTATACTTTAACAGAACACAAACTTGCCGTTTTAAACAAGGGCTCAACTTTTACACCTGGGCAAGCATACATAAAAATATAGCACAAGTTCTTATGAATTTTAAATTTGTGAGATCTCTAAATTTTAAAATTGCTATATGGAGCCGACACTTCAAAAAAGACAAATATTACATCACTAACTAGAAATAGTAGTATTATTCCAATTACTAACTCGATAACAGCATTTGAAAAAGCTGCTGTTAATGACATTTATATAGGACTACTAGTAAACGCTTTTATAACCTTAATTCTGCACAATCATAAGCGATTAAGTCATTACTTTCCAATACTGATATCGTTATTAAGCAGCGGATAATGGTGGGGGGGGGGGGGGTTGTTGTCCTTGATGTTGAATATTATGATTCTAAACTGCTTGGGTTGTTAAACACCACTGATTATGAAGTGATGGATGTTCAACAAGTTAAATAAAAATAACATGAGATGATGAAATTATGATATGCATCTTCATGGACAAATAATGTTGAATATCTTTAAATACTTTCATGTTGCTAGCCCACGGATCCCATTTATTTATGGGATCTCAAAAATACATAAATCTATTATGAACCCCCCACTAAGCCCTATAGTTTCATCTACAGGTTGGGTAAAGTACAGTTTTGTACCTACCATAAATGTAGATGTTCGAAGATCCACATTGCTGCAGTCCTGACACTTGGGGGTAGTCCGCTGTCCCAGTCGGCCCGAATACCAAAGTATAAGGCTGACGTCAGTCAAGGCGCATTAGTCTGACGTCAGGACGTCAGGGTACAAATGCGCATGACCGACGTCATTTCCTCAGTCTTTTCTTGCCCCAGATGTCAGAAGACCCTAAAAAGATAAGGCCAAACCAAAAAACAACAACACACCAAACACCCCTGTACCAAATATATGTACAATATATACAAAGACAGAAAGGTACAATCCTACCCACACAACCACCCCTAAACACAGAGGGGAAGGAGGGAGGGTAAATTGGACTGCAGCAATGTGGATCTTCGAACATCTACATTTATGGTAGGTACAAAACTGTACTATGTTCTTCATCTCACATTGCTGCAGTCCTGACACTTGGGTAGAATCCCAAAGCAGAGGTAAGGGAGGATGGCAAATCACAAAGAAGCAGGAGCTGACAACATGCCCTGTAAAATAGCAGTGGCAAAACCAGCCCTAGATTTAGAGTAGAGAGGAAGGTGGTAATGCTTAGAGAAGGTATGCACTGAACTCCAAGTAGCCGCCTCCAAAATATCCTTAGTTGCCACCCCCCTTAGAAATGCTGTTGAAGTGGCAGTAGCCCTAGTGGAATGAGGCCTAATCCCAGCTGGAATCTCCTTGCCATGATGGGAGTAACAGAAAGTAATGCAAAACCCAATCCACTTAGAAATAGTTTGTTTTGACACAGGCTTACCCTGAGAACTCAAAGCAAAAGAAACAAACAACTGCTGAGACTGCCTAAAATCCTTAGTCCTGCTTAAATAATAACGTAATTGCCTGTGCACATCTAAAGTGTGCAAAATCTTTTCCCCCTTATTTTGGGGATTTGCATAAAAGGTAGGTAAATGAATAGTTTGGTTTAAAGCCACACTAGAAACCACTTTAGGCATAAAGGAAGGATTAGTACGTAAAGATACCCTATCCTTATGAAAAATCAGGAAAGGCTCAACCGCCATAAGGGCCTGCAATTCAGACACCCTTCTTGCAGAGGTAATGGCTAACAAAAAGCAGTCTTCCATGACAAATATTTCAATTCAGCAGTAGCTGCAGGCTCAAAAGGTTGTAGAGTGAGTTTCTCCAACACAAAATTGAGGTCCCAAGCAGGAGTAGGAGCTCTACGTGGGGGTCTTATATTCTTTGCCCCTCTAAGAAATTGCTTGAACAAAGGATGAGAAGACAATGGTGGGTCACAATCATAGTGAGCTGAAATTGCTGCAGCATGAATCTTAATGGAAGAGAAAGACAAACCTTTGTCCAATAACTGAGTAAGATATTGAAGAGCCACACTCAAATTTGGCTCAGAAACATCCAAATCCTTTGCTGCACACCAAAATAAAAATCTCTTCCATTTTCCTGCGTACACTTTCCTTGTACTAGGTCTTCTGGCTTCCATAATCACATTCAAAACTTGTTGAGGAAGCTGAGACCTGCTATGGTTCAAAACAGAATATGCCAGGCTGTTAGATGAAGAGAGTGAAGCTTGACATTGAGTAGATGCCCGTCCTGAGACAATAGGTGTGGAATCAAAGGTAAGGGCCATGGAGGCTTCCTTACCAGACTCCTCAGTAATGGGTACCAGTGCTGCCGAGGCCAATCTGGAGCTATCAAAATCATCCTTGGCTTGTCTTGTCTGACCTTTAGAAGTACCTTTGGGAGGAGAGGCAGAGGTGGAAAGGCATACACATGAAGATTTTTCCAACTGAAAGAAAGAGCATCCACTTTCCAGGCTGTGTGATGAAACCTTTTCGTGCAAAACTTTGGCAGCTGGTGGATTAGTGGAGAAGCGAACAGATCTATGTCTGGAGTTCCCCAGGACACTGTCAATGTCTGAAATACATGAAGATCCAGTTTCCACTCGTGGGGATCCATGATTTGCCTGCTTAACACATCTGCTAAGGAGTTCTGTGCTCCTGGCAGAAACCTTGCTTGAAGATTCAGTTGCAAGCTTAACGCAGTCTCCCACAAAATCATTGCTTGCCTGCATAGAGGATAAGAATGTGTTCCCCCTTGTTTGTTGATGTACCACATGACAGTTGTGTTGTCTGTTAGAATCAACACCTGCCCTGGAAGAAGTAAATCCTTGAAAGCCAGCAATGCAAACTGGACTGCTAACATCTCCTTCATGTTGATATGTAGATGCTGCAGTCTGGCAGGCCACTTGTCTTGTATCCACTTTCCATTCAGATGAGCTCCCCAAGCTGTGTCTGAGGCATCTGTCGTTAGAATCTGACTCGCCTCTGGCCGGGTCACAGAGAGTCCCTTGTTTAGGTGACATTCCTGAGCCCACCACAGAAATTCCTTTTGAATGCAAGGTATTATTTGAATGACAGTGTCCAAATCCTGGCAGTGCTGTGTCCATACATTTTTGAGATACCATTGTAGCTTCCTCATATGCAGTTTGGCATTGGGAAGTACCAGAATACAAGATGCCATGAACCCTAAGGCTTGAAGGACTGTCCTTGCAGTCAGCCCGGACTGATGAGATAGTTGACGGAAGTAAAGAGAAAGATTCTTTTGTTTGTCCGGGGTTAAAAAGGCCATCTGGGTTGCTGTATTCAGTCTCACACCCAGAAAGCACATGTCTTGAGAGGGTACTAGACTGGACTTTATTTCGTACACAGAATACCCTAGGCATCTTAGCACTGCTATCACATATTCCAAATGCTGAAGAAGCACGTCGCTTCCTTGAGCCAGAAGCAGGCAATCGTCCAAATAAGGATAGATTTGTATTCCTTTTAGCCTGAAGAAAGCTATCACTGGAGCCAGAACCTTTGTGAATACTCTGGGCAGTAGATAAGCCAAAGGGCAATGCAGAGAACTGATAATGAGAATTCCCAGCTCGAAAACGCAGATACTTCCTGCAAATTAGTCTGATAGGAACATGAAGGTAAGCTTCCTTGAGATCCAAAGTTACCATCCAGTGATCTTTGCCCAGCAGAGGTAAAAGCTGTTGTAACGCCAACATTTTGAACTTGGGAATGTCCAGATAAGTGTTGAGGATAGACAGATCCAAAATTGGTCTCCACGTGTTCCCCTTTTTGGTACTAGGAACAGGCGAGAATAAAATCCTAGGCCCCTTTCTGGCACAGGAACCGCTGAATGGCCCCTATTTGGAGCAACAGAGAAATTTGCCTGTGAGCCTCTTTCCTTTGTTGAGGAGGAATGTCTGGCATGCCTTTGAAAGGAGGCAAGGTATGGAAATAAAACCTGTAACCGTGGTGAATGATATCCAATACCCATTTGTCTTGGGTAATTAAATTCCAGTTTTCTTTGAAAAGTGCCAACCTTCCTCCCAAAGGTGCTGCCAGACGAGAAGATTCTGGCAGCTGAAAAGGCAGGTCATTGGGTCTGTTTACGAAAGGACTGACCCCTGCCCTCACCAGAAGACTGAGCAGGTGAACTCCCTGTTCTAGGCCTAAAAGAACCTTGAGCTCTGCCCCTACCACGTCTAGACCTACCCCTAGACTGGGAATCATAAGCAGGATATGTCCACCCCTTGGTAGGCCAATTTCTACTAAACTTCGGAGGCTGAACCTGCAAAAAATCTTTAACAGTCTGCATAGACTTAGCCTTGTCTTCCATTTTCTTTAGAACTGCTTCCACAGGCGAACCAAACAACACATCAGATTGTAAAGGAGCATCTAAAATCCTTGTCTTCACATGCTCAGCTAAATTCTGATCCCTCAGCCAGGCGTGCCTGAAGAACCGAACCAGTGGCAGCCACCCTCAAGAGGCCTGCACAGCATCAAAACCACATTGCAAAGAATGCTTACCCACCTGTTCAGAAACATGAACTAAATCCTGCAACTCTTTACACTCAATACCTTCCGCCAAAGCATCTACCTTAGACTTTAATTGTGAAAGGAGATAATTTTGGTATTTCAACATGTGAAACTGGCAATTCAAAGCTCTCATGGCTAAAGTGGAAGAAGTATACACTTTCTTTCCCCATCTATCCAAAGCCCTCGCCTCTTTATCAGGAGGAACAGGATTTTTAACAACAGAAGCCTTAACACCTTTAGGCCCCTGAGAAACAGTTTCTGGGTCTGCCCTAGGACTCTTAAAAAGATACTTATGAGCTTCAGGCACCCTATAATATCTATCCGGTTTAACTGGAGCAGGAGGCAAAGAATCAGGGTTCAGAGAAGCCTCTGCAAAAACATCCTCCACCACATCTAGAACAGGAGGTATAGCTAAAGGCCTATGCTGGGGTAGAAACAAAAATTCCCTAAGCCTTTTCCTGGAATCAGAGAAATCCTGACCTTCCCATTTAAAATGCTCCCTCATGGAATGAAGAGTCTCTGAAAATGAAAAATCCTCAGGAGGAGAAGCAGAAGGAGTAGAATCATCTATATCAGAATCAGAGTAAGGGGAATACTCCTGCAAGTCTTCAGCCGAAGACTCAGAAGCATCCGAACACTGCTCAAAACTCCCAAGCTCAGGTTCCACCCTAGGCCTCTTATCAGGAGGGGGCATAGAACCTCTAATCATTGTAATCAAATCTTCTGCCATCTTAAGCATATGCTTCTTAGGTACAGACCCTGAAGAACTAGGGTAACACCTGAAACAAAACCTGGCCTGCCCCTGGGAGAAGCCTTGGAAACAGCAGGGGAGGGCCTAACCACCTTAGGAAGGGAGGGAAGAACAGCTACCTGAGAAGCCCCTTCCGCCTGGCCTACCTCCTGAGAGGTCACATCTTGCAGTAATAAAGTCTCTCCCTGGGATTCCAAAGAAATTTCTGGCTGAACCTCTGGCTCCACCGAGCCCTCTAAAGAACCGGCGTCCGGTACGGACGGTTCTTCCAGCCTAGGCTTTGCTGTTTTGTCCTTGCGCTTTTTTGACGAAGCGGGCGTCGGAGCATCCGATGGCATTTTATAATTACACCGCTTCCCAAAAACTAACCTGGCACAATCTAATCTTCTCTTTATAGTGCGTTTGTTAAATCTAGCACAAGAGCGACAGCCAACAACGTCGTGCTCAGGCCCTAAGCAAGGTATACACAAGGTATGGTAATCCCTATGAGGTATCTGTTTCCCACAAGAAATACAGTTATTCACTTTTTCTGACATCCGGTAAAATACTGAGGCAAGAAAAAACCAAAATATTCCCCAACGGGGTACTTAGCCAACTTGGATTCGGTCTGAAACTCCGACTTCGGAAAATCTCAGAACGCCAACCTGCACTTGCAAAACTGCTTCTGCATCGGACCATGCGGCAAAAAAGACTGAGGAAATGACGTCGGTCATGCGCATTTGTACCCTGACGTCAGACTAATGCGCCTTGACCGACGTCAGCCTTATACTTTGGTATTCGGGCCGACTGGGACAGCGGACTACCCCCAAGTGTCAGGACTGCAGCAATGTGAGATGAAGAACATCTGAGCCCATTTCTAATTATTTAAAGTTTCAACTTAAAGGCTTTAAAGCATTCTAAAACGATTAAAAGACATTTTGAAAATTTTAGAACAACTTTACTCCAGGTCCAAGGTTAATAATGTTGCTGATAGTTATTTTTTTACCCTAGATGTAAGACGGTTTATTTACAACAATACCTAAAATGAGACATGCATTGAGTTTTTGAGAGAATTCACTACCTCTTGCTTTATTTTCTCCTCAACTGAAATAAAAGCCGTCTGTGCCTTAACTGAGTTGGTTTTATGCAATAATATATTTTACTTCATAATACAGAACATAAACAGAGTGCAGGAGTAGCCATGGCTAATAGTTATGCTAATTTAGTAGTTAACAATTGGGAGAAGAGATTTATTTTTAATGAGACAAAATAAATTTGGCAAATTTATCATTTTATAAACATTTCATGGATACATTTTTGATATGAAATGGAGCCTTAAAGTTTTATGAATTTATAGGCTTTACATTCATCATATTTTTTACATTTTAAATATACCATTCATTTTACGCAAACTGACTTTTGATATTAGTTTACTCAAGAATGCTAATGGTGCTACTGAGACCACATTGTTTAAGAAAGTAAAGTATACCACCTATTTACATAAACATAGCATGCATCCCCATATACTTTTAAAAATGCTGTTAAAAATCAGTTTACTCATGTGGGCAGACTAAATACTAATATAGAAAATATGCATAAACAAATGAATACCATGGCTAATGATTTTATTACAAGAGGATATAATGGTAAAACATTTATTGCAACTAGCTATAGATATAAAAAATGACACAGGCCAAAAAGTATATATCCTATTTTTTTGGGAAAAAAAACATATCTTAAATAAAAACAAGAAAAATCCCAGGAAGGATATTGCCAAACAATGTAGCTGTATTTTACCATAAGACGTAAATAGGTATAAAGTAAAGAGTATCGTAAGGAAGCACTGGCTTATGTTAAAATATATCCCTGCCTTACTACTGACGACTTATTATTTGGTTACATGAACTCTAACAATCTGCATTTAAGATTATTGAAGAACAAGAAAAATACATCAATATTTCTATACAAAAAGTAGGTTCTCAAAAGTGTTTTGTCAATTTTGTAAATCTATTTGTATGGCTCCATCTTTTAAGCATCCAGTAGCACAAGACTTATCTCGAAAAGCCATGGAGCATGTAATACTAAAAATATTTACAGGTCTAGATGTTTGCAGTGTGATGCATTTTATATTGGTAAGACTAACAGAAAACTAAATGAATATGTGAACATCTCTCAGACAGAGAGAGAAATGGATACAAGTGGTACGTGTAGACATATTAAAGATAAAAATGTTTCACAGGATTTTAATTTTTTTATAGTACAGATGAAACTTTAAGAGGGGTTGAGCTGAATAACTGTACAGAGATTTTAGTAAATAAATGGATTTTGTGATTTAGAACCCATAAATATCCAGGGCTTAATGATATATTTTATTTTAAAGTGAAGTTAATCGCCCAATTCTATAAATAAGATTTGAAAGTTTTTATCATTCAGTTACTGCACAAGTTCAGAAATGCATCTATTGAACTTAGGATGTATATTCTTTAATTGTTACTTTAATTTTCTTATTGATTAACAATTCAAGTTACATGACAGAAAAGTAAGCATTTAACTGGTTTTATTGATGCTTTTTAGATTGTTTGCCTGAAGAAGCCTGAACAGTGAAAGTTTCTGTCACTAGCATAGTTAATAAAAGTTTACTTTTAAGTTTGTTTGTAGTAGAGCTTCGTGGTGCCAGTATCACTACTTTTTTCGTTAGAAGGTTTTGCGCTATCCAGCTTTATCTACATGGTGGTACTTGCTTTTGTTGTTTTGAATTGCAATAGTTCCAGAAAAGAGAGAGTCTTAAAAGGCTTGCAATGCTAGGAGTACTGCTCTAATTTCCAGAACATTAACATGCATGTTGGCCACTTAGGGAACTAGGTGCCTTGGTCCGTCTCTCTCAATAAGTACCCCACCCACTCAATTTGGGAAACATCTGTGTTCACTATGACCTTTGGCTAAGGAAGAATGAAGGGATGGCCTTGTATGATCTGAGCAAATCCACCACAAGAGCACTTTCTGCATGCCTGAATCACTCTGATCTTGATAGACAGTGGTCTAATCTGCACCAGCCTGAGTTTCTAGGGTCCATTACAGAATTCTCATATGGTATCTTGCTAAAGGAACCAGAACTATTACAGAGGACATTCATCCAAAGGCTTGTAGAATCAAAATGAGCAGATAGGGAAGAATTTTGAAGAATTACCTTTTTGTCTTGAAACTGAATACTTTGCACCCTTGGTAAGGGAATGGAGGCCGTCACTGATACACAGTGTTAAACAAGCCCTATAAACTCCTAATATCAGAAATGGTTCTAGCTATTTACTGCCACTGATGGTAATTCCTAGATGAGAGCAAAGCTGGCGTATATAATTTTGTGCTTTTATCACAAGATGCCTGGTCGGTGTGGTTATCAGCCAGTTGTCCAAGTATGGAAACACCCGGAACCCATAAAGTCTCAAGTGAGCTGTTACAACCGAAATGCATTTGGTGAGAACACCCTGGGGGATGTGGTGACGCCAAAGGTCATTGCTCTGAATTGATAATGGCAGTCTCCCAGCAATAAGCTTAGGTATCTTCAGGATGCACATAAAACTCAAGACGATCCAGAAGATCTACTGAACACATCCAATCGTTCTTGTGCAGGAAGGGCAAAATGGACTGAACCATGACCATCTGCAGCTTTGTATACTGAAATGCTTTGTTCAGATTGCCGAGATCCAAAATGGGTCTCCAGTCCCTTGGTTTTCTTTGGCAGTAAAAAACATATTCAGTAAGTTCCGGACTGTTTCTGGGACCTCATGGATGACTTTCTTCTAGCAGGTTTTTTAAATTAATTTAATTAATTAATTAATTTAAGTGCAAAAGTTGACAAAGCGTATACTCACTTCCCAAATCTGTGCATCATCCTATACTCCTGTTAGGGAGATAGACAGATGAACTCTGTTTCAGGAGTTCCTTCTTTGTGGCCACCACTATGACCATGACATTTACTGGTACTCCTACGCTCCAGAAATCTCTTCCTTTTGGTGGTACCAGGATCCTGTCTGGTGTCTTGGGGATTGGCTCACCAGCCTCGGGTTCCATCCATGCCCACCCACAGATCAAAGTAATGAGCTCATCTGCGGGCGGAGTCACCCAGGAGGTAGATAAGAGAACAGACCCAAAAGCTTCCAGGAATATAGATTTCTCTTGGGAAGGGTTATCGGCAAGACAACCAACCCTTTGCTTCAAAACAGATCTCAATAGGTGATGATCTTGGGGGGACAATTCCGTCCATCAAAAAATATTCTCTGCTGTAATGAATTCGAGGACAGTCTAAGTGACTCTTCTGCACCTTTTCTTCCTAGGAATTTCTTCTGTGGGATGATCTAGAGAAGTATCTGAAGACATGAGTATACCCTGCTAGCAAGTCTCAAGACTTTACTCCACAGGGACTGCCAGCCCAAAAAGTGTTAAGGCTCAAGGGACTGCCAGCCCAAAAAGTGTTAAGGCTCAAAGCACAAAGACATACGAGAATGGGAAGATGGATCAGGGGAAGTGGGTGGGGAGGTGGTCCTTCCTCTAGAAACAGAGAACACACTCTCCACTACCTCAAAAGCAGAATGCCCTGAGAATATTAACTGTGCTGAGAATACATGCTTGTGGACCGATGTCTTCCCCCTAACCTGAAGACAGAGCACCAGAGGAAGAGTTGGGGGCTGAGGTGTCCAAAGCTGAGGCTCTGAGGAGCAGAGACTGCTCTGCCGACTTTGAAGTCAACTCCACACCTCAGTTCTGGCAATGGTGCTATGGCTATGAGAGTCATCACGTTCTGACACACACTGAGCTGGTCCACTCAGAAAAGGTACTGCAGCTGAAGATGCAACAACCTTCAGATCAGAAAGACAGTTCCATCAGATTGGAGAAGAAACCAAAACAGGCAGAATAGTACTGGTAAAGGTCTCCAGACCAGATGGGTAGGAGCCAGGAAAGCTCCCACCTGAATTTGTGCAGAGAAAAATTTCCTCATCATTCTATCCACATCTGCTTCTGTCAGCCTCCTAAATGACAGAGGAGAGACCACTGAAGGGGTCCTAGAATAATGGTGTCGCTCTAGGAAGGGTGATGGTAAATGAGAAGGAACCGGGTCTAAAGATGACACGCAAGAGGTCCTAGGGAGCCGATGATGTGGATCTGTTACACACAGTCAGATCAGAGGATTTAGCCTTCAGATCAGACAATCTCAGATCTGACTGCTTAGACAACTTGTGAGAACGTTCAAGAATAGGGTTAGAGCCAGGAGTGGAAGATCCCGAACGGTCCAATGTAGGCTTTCCTGACTCCTCCTTGTCCAACTGCTTTGAGGTTTGAGCTCCAGATAAAGTCTCCAAAAACGTCTGCAATAAACATTTTAAAATAAGTTTATTTTTGTGATCCACTAAAGCCTGTGGATTAAACACCTTACAAATGTCACAACTCTTAAACAAGTTGGGCCCAAGCAGTACACAAAGGAATCACATGCATCAGATACAACAGTACTTTATGGCCACAATCTTAACACTCGAAGGTTTTCAGACATAATGAAGCAAACGTACAAAAAATAATAATAATACAAGATATATTATTTACTTTAAATGAAAAAAGAAAATGAAAATAAAATTACCAACAAGAGAGATTTCCACAAAGGTAAAAGCAAGAAAAATTTTACAGACAATGGTAAAGTAGGAAATACATTGATAAAAGTGTAAGGGAGAAATATATAAAAAATCCAGATAAAGAAAATGTATAAAACCCATTTCACTCAACTACCTCACTAAAGCTCAAGAGCTAACCGTGATCAGTTCCATATGCGAAGGCAGCAAACGAGATCTGAGGTATGGTAGGAGACAACAGCATTATGGGCAAGGGAGAAGCTTGAAAGTTTCCAATATCCATGAGCCATAAAAAGCGGCCAAGTCAAATCCAAGGGTCAGATCCAAACCATCTTGTTGAGGAATGAATGAAAACTGATATCAGATATATGGTTTTCATTTCTGATATCATGACACCTCAATAAAGATGTAGTCTGGAGATGTGCTGTATTTCTGATTCAAAATGCAAGCCATACAACTAACAGAAACAAGTGTAAAGTAACATTCCACACTGTTACTATGAAATGTTAGCACATTTATATATGGTTCCCCTTTAGAAACCTGAAATCTCACTTACCCGAAATCCAAAAGACCAAGACAAAAATCCTGACATCCAGGAAGATCGGTCACCCGGACCATCAACAAAACACTAACATTAAGTTACCGATCGCCAACCTGCAAACAGACCAACATTGAAGCAGAAAAACACCTACCCATGTGTGGGATTTCACCCCCACACCCCGCCCTATTTGGGGGGGGCTTGCTCACCCCACCCCCCCAAGCTAAATATACCAACTCTGAGATCACACTACCACGGAGGCAAGGAGTAAAGCACAGTATGCTGGCCAAGTGGTTATTTACCATTAATGAGTTGTTGGTGTTCCGGACGGTCGCTCTTTCTGATGTCAGGATTTTTGTCGGATTCTTTTGGATTTCAGGTTTCTAAAGGCAATCCATATTATATACACAAACACACATACTATATTATCTATATATCTATATCTATATCGACACACATTAATATATACACACATTATATATATATATATATATATATATATATATGTGCGT
>NC_056725.1:595268452-595280952 GCF_019279795.1 Protopterus annectens | reverse complement strand
TCAATAACAATGATATTCCAATTGGTAGTCAAGATGTTCTTAACTTTACCTATATATGGTCCATATTCCAACACACAATATTTCCCTTATGATGGACCATCTTCTAGGGAATGTACTGGTGGCTCATCAGTCAGCCCTGATGCATAATATAAGCCCAACAATGGTTTATATTTAAATATCCATCCTTGAATAGTTTGCTGACTAACCCTAGCCATCATCTTGTCATCATACCCTCTTTCCTGGAACATAGTCGTGATATGTGCCACTTCCTCCATCATGTCTTTGTATACAGAAGTCATTCGGATGGCACGTATGATCTGTCCTTTATAAATGTTGATAAACCTGTTCCTGGGATAACTGGAAAATTCTAAATAACTGTTGGAAAAGGTATTTTTTCTATTAATTCTTGACTTAAACCCAGATCCCATTTTAGAAACACGTGTCTAAATAGGGTACACCAAAATCATTGCTATACGAAGTGAATTTTAAATAATTGTTACTCAGATATATTAAAAACTGGCCCAACCTGTCCGAACTCCCTTCCCATTTTATATATATATACACACACACACATATATCTAGCTATGGGTTGAATTTGGGTTTAGTGGCATATGCAACAGTTAATATGTGATTATAAGACACAAACAGGCATACCAAATTTTATATTTATTTATATTCAAATATTCACATCATATTGATGGTACAACTTTGTTACAATATTTTTATAGACAGGTAGATTTAGGACAGGACATATATTTTGGTCATTGTATATTGATTTGTTGTTTAGATTCTTATAGTTTTTATAGGACAGTTTGGATGGATATGTAATAATTTGTTCTGTATTACCCAGGCATTGTACATACAAATATTTAATACTAAAATAATTTTAAGGTTTAGATTTATATTTTATAATATATTATACATTGTATTTGTTCACATTGTGATTAGCATAGATAGGATTTTTATTATAATAGGTTTTGCACTATGTGTATTTTTAGTTGTCATATACCTTTTATATGAAGCATTGTGTATTTTGAATTTTGGCCCCAGAAAGCTTATTTAAGTGCTGAGAGGTTTGTTTCAACTTGTTCTGAAGAAGCTTGCCATTTAGCAAGTGAAAGTGCTTAACCTGTTGTATTATTCTGTGTTTCGTTTAATAAAATCACAGATTGGCTGAGGATACCGTTGGTTTTTGAAGACATTTGTTTACATTTGTTTCATCTGTTCCACTGACTTTCTAAAAGTTTATCTAACTGCCGAGAGTTTTGGCTGTGGATATCGCTGGTTTTTGAAGGCATTTGTTCCACAGGCTTTCGTACACAGCTGCTGAATTGCCGTTTTTTTGGTGAGTTTTGTCTCAAGACACTGGGACTGTCAACGTTCTATGTGTATGTGTATATATATATATATATATATATATATATATATATATATATATATATATATATATATATATATATATACATACATACATACATACACACATATATATACATATACACACACATATATATACACATATATATATATATATATATATATATAATTTATTACACACATATATGCACATATATATTTATACATATATACACATATATTTATACATATATATACACACACATATATATATATATATATACATATATTATATATATATATACACACACACACATATATATATATATACACGCCTTAATTCCCCATTTCAGACTACCAGAGGGGAAAAAAAAAACTTTGCTTTAGGTGCCTTTTTCATTTGCCTGCCTATGATTGACATTCCCCTTAAGGTGCACTGAAACATCTAATTTCACTACACTGCCTCTGTCAGAAAGAGACTTCTGATCATGGCACACTTCCACTGACAAAACAAGTTGCCTAGTGTGGGGAACTGTATACAACTTTCAATTCTGGTGAAAAGACAATTCAGTTAAAATACATTCTGGCCATTCTTCAATTCTATCCCTGAAGAGAAAATTCACTGATACACCCATAATAGAAACTGCATATAATGCAATGTGTTAGATCATAAAAAGAAAAGCCTGTAAATTCTGACACATGGTAACAGTGTACAAAAGGTGAAATGTCAGTCCCCCTCTACGAGATCCTCACAAAACCTTCAAGCAATTTTGAACTGGCCTGATTGTGCAGTGGTAGAGCATCCATCTATGCTGTCAGTAATCCAGATTGAGGAACAGACTCCAGCCACTGACAGGGATACCCAGGAATAAAAGGATGAAGTAGATAGACAGCTCTCCTCAACTAGTGTATAGAAACGTGATGTCTGTACATCTAGTGGAAACCAGCTCTCCACAACTAGTGTTGAGAAACGTGAGGTCTGTACATCTAGTGGAAACCAGCTGCCTTTCACGTCATCTTAGGAAAAACAGGGGGCATCATCAATGTCCTGATACTACTGTGGTAGGCCTAGCTATGGCAGTGCCTAGAAGTGGCTGTTGCTTACTTAAGGACTTCCAGCTCCACACCCTTCTTCCTTCCACTTCCTACAGCTAAAACTATGTAATAGGAGGTCAACCTACGGAGAAGTCAGAAAGACCTGCCAGAGAAAAAAATGCATCCGACGTACCAGGTAAGCAGCAACTGGGGAATACAGATTGGTATGGGCAGGGAATCTAGGGGTACTAAGAAGCTGTGAGAGATCAGGCACAGAACATAACTGAGCTTTCTAACAATGACAATAGGATACTTGGGTATAGAATGCAGCCGAGGGTGTAATTCTACCTTAAGACTTTATGCAGCTCAGTGATGAATCTGACTGGATTATATAAAAAAACACCCTTTCAACACAGGGCCATGCCCAATGACAAACTGTGCTCAGGCTGCTGAAATGTGCAAGTTTTTTTTCCCATCTCCCATGAAAATATTACATACATTTTCTTTCTGGACACATTCTACATTCCCCTATACTAAGCAGATTCACACAACCAACCCTAGACAAAACAGAATGCGATAGCAATATATCTGTGAAGAATAACATATTGATATTTTGTACATGGGTACCACATACAATTCCACTTTTAAGATTTCTTAGTAAAGTCAAGACAGATACTCCAGTACAATGTGGACCCAAGATTGACATCATCCTCAGGGATTTCAGTGCAGCTCAATACTAAATTGACAAAATGACTGTAGTACACTATCCTACTTAGCATACAACATGTGCAGTTTTTGTCATGATACGCCTGCAGACATACGATTATTCTTTCTAGAAATATACACGATTACTTACTTGATGTGGAATTATATATCACAGATACTTTCATACGGTTAAATTCCCATCTTAATTCCCCCATTTTGAATGTTTGCCTCTCAGATAAAAGTGAGATTAAAAAATGGTCACAATAATGCATTTCAACCTGCCACTATCAAATAGATTATCAGCATTGCTCACAAGACTAACAGTAATTATGTAAATGGATGTTTTGTTCAGTGTCTCCCTCACCACTTTAAACTGCCCCCCCCCCCCCGATTCCTGATTACAATGAAACTAAGAAATAATGGCAGGAGGACTGTATTTCAGCTTGCTTCTCTCTACATATAAGCATACTCACCATTGCTTTAATTCAACAATAAACAGTGACACAATCTCAAAAATAAAACCAAAGCAGCACTGGATAAGGAGCCTCTTAAGAACACAAAAATCCAATGTTTAACAACTCTGTTTTATTCCACTGCAGTTAAAAAGTAAGCACTTTCACGTTGCAAACTTTGAAGTCTGAAGAAGCGTTCTAGCAACGTGAAAGTGCTTACTTTTTAAACTGCAGTGGAATAAAACACAGTTTCAGTTTAAAGCTGTCGTGGTGTAGCCTCTTCTGTTGTTAAACAAGTGATACAATCTCACCTTTGCTTACACAGAATCTGCCTCCCTACTAGTTATTAAACATTTAACCCTCGAATCTGACCTCATCAGAATTTAAAACAAAAAATGACCACAGTAATGCATTTCGGCTTAATATCCTCACACATGATTAGCAGCATGGTGATGAATACATTTCAAAACACAATAACCTCCATTTTGGGTAATGTTTATTGCTAACATTGCCCTACAGACATATCCAGGTGTCCAACCAGCACCTCCTCTCAACTCTATTATACGTAGCACCAATCTTTACCCAAATCAGACAATGTGACCTAGACAATGTGACCTAGACAATGTGACCTAGACAAACTAGAATCATGCTACAATAAAATAGCCAAGTTGGCTACTAACTCAACCTACAGAACCCACTGCACTAAAAGAAATAAAATGGCTTGAGCTACCACAGCTACTTAACCATCACCAGCTGGGCACAGCCTACAATATTCTCAAATATCCTGAAAAAAAACCCTCATTATCCAACCTACTTACTGTCTACACTGCAAACCGGTACCCAAGATCTAGTGAAAAATCTCTCCTCTTCATCACCAACAATAATGCAGGGAAAGGGCTCTGCTCCCACACCGTTGCCAGAAATTGGAACTCTCTTCCCCTATCAGTGTCCATTGCCCCCTCCACATCCATTTTCAAAAACTCCCACAAATCGCATCTTCTTAGTACCTGGTTATGCCATTGTATCACATAACCCTACCCACACTGCTATTAACTCCCCAAACTGCTCTCTGATCACATGCGGGATCTCCGATCCCCTGTAGGCTTGGTCATCTGAAAAGGTACTTTTAACTGTAGAATCTTAGATATATTTTCTTCTCTTACCAATGTATAACTGACATTGCCTTTTTACCCATGTTCAATATCTTCTTTTACATGGAGTGTTTTATTAATTTCTTGTTATATTACTATGCCCAGCATACATGATGTAACCTGTTTTGTGTATTATGCTGGATGTACTGTATTTGTGTAACTTGATGCCAGAGCTTTTCTCCCCAGGCCTCCGCTGAAAATGGACCTGGTCCAGTCGGAATTTCCAGTTAACAAATGTAAAATAAATAATTAAATCATAACAGAAAGAAAACCATCGCTGAAGATCAGAGTTTGCTGCCTTTGGTATGTTTAGTCAACTGTCAAGAAACCAACAAGTAAGCATCAAGACTGGATTGCTCCAAGTGTTCTCGCAGGCTTAAAGTAAAAGGATATCGACTGCCTACCTATGGCATGATACCAAGGAAGCGGGATAAGAATCTGTGATACTCAACAGCATGACTTCACCTTTCACAGTGAAATGCATTCATCTGTTTAATGGGAAAGCAGTAAAGAAAAAAATTACTACAATTAATGCGCTAACAAAAACATTAAACCTTCTTAAAAAGATATTCCTATAGTACAGATTAAAAGAGTTGCATAAAAACAGACCCTCTAACTTCTGTTCTGGCCACTCTCAACATCTTAGTCTAAGAAATTTGGACAAACAATAATGGGAGAACAAAGGCCCAAAAACAGGGAAAGACTTTAAATATTTCTCTTATAAACTTAGAAAGTTGCTGTAATGGGTTTTGCATTAGTATGCATTTTCTGAAAGATATGAAGTCTGAAACTCAAATGTCTGTCATTACTTAGCAATTCAATCCCAAGTGATTTGCCCAAAAAAAACACAAATATCATGAGGAACAGACCAAACACATCAGGCAAGAATCTTTGGACAGTTCAGATTTATACTACTGCCTGTGGTGCTAACATTTTAGTGTTAAAAGTCATCAGCAAGGCTGCTCTGATGGTGTAGAAGGATAAAGACCAGATTATGGCCCAGACAATCTGGCTTTGATTAGCAGCTCAGGTGACTGATTAAGCAGCCGGGAAGGGATAAGCATGCCCATCCAAGGTGGGACAGTGCACACGGATATGCTCCCTTAACACAAAACGGGGAGTCAACATAAGAAATGATCAACAACGTGTAAGTCAGGAAAGGCAGTGGGTAGGTCATTCATATGTTCTCCTCTCTGGACAGAAGTACAGATGAGCTGAGCCCCCAGGACACCCCCCCCCCCCAAGATCCATGAACAGCCCCAGCAAAAAAATGAGAGAGTAAGAAGTAAGCCCAATGGGGATGGAGAATAGCCGATAGACCTGGCATGGACATTAGATATTTAGGGCCAGGAAGCTAAAGATGAAGTTCGAGAAGAACCCCCCCCCCATAAAAAAGTCAGAAACACTTGGGACTGCAAGTCACAAATATATTACAGAACCGGAAAGAACATTGTATAGAATGGTTAATATGATTCTTCACTTTTGAACACCACAATAAAAACAGTTTTGAAGGACTAGGACAGCGGTATCTTGAGACTATATTATAGTGATACAGAAAGGGGATGGCTGTGCTGTAAAGAAGTACAGAAGAACTGAGCTACTGCACTATGTGCAGTCTGCATTACCTTAAAATGTGGATATGGGTCCCTTTAAGCAGTACAACGCAAAGTGCGTGTGTGTTTGTATGTTAATAAACTGAGTCACTCCAGCTAATTAATAAGGAATTAACCAGAAAGGACCAGGATACAAAACTCTTGTTAAAAAAGAAACCAATTAGTTAAACAATCCAAAAGAAATGAGCGATACTCTGCAATCATTTGCCAACACTGTTTTCAATTTGAAAAATCTACTGTTTAAGGCTGTGCACTGCTTACCCTTTAAAAAACTACACTTTAGTTTTCAGAAAGCCTTCTACACTGAAAAATGAGGGATATCTTTCATTTAGCTGGTCTTGCACTGTTTTAAACACTTTTGGCTTTAAGCTACACAGCAGAACATTTTTAGATTTCTTTGTGGTAAATCCTTCACTGTTGCGAAGGAATAAATCACAACATTAAACAACATTGCTTTTTGCTTTATGCCAAGGTGAAACACTTATTTTTATTAAAGCAGTTTTAATGCTCAGAAGTGAAAAACATAACTTTTAAAAACAAAGTCATTTGTTTTTATGCAGTTATATTACTGAAAAATCTGATTTTATTTTTTTTCTTGACTAAATTAAACCCAGTTTGCATGAACTTTCCCACATGTGGTAGTGATGCTGGAGAGAATGGAATAGTCCCTTAAAACCAACTGAGCTGTAATACTGCCATGTTCACAACAAGAAGAAAGTCGTAGTAACACCATTTCTAAGTGCTACTGTACAATATGAAAGAATACCTTGTAGGAATCATAAAGGAATACCACATCACACTTAACACCAGCTCAGTAAAATGGGTTGAAGTTTTAAAACAAAATGATTAGTAACAACAAGCCATCAAAACCCAGGAACTGGTAAACACAATCACATTCACGGTTCACTTCTGCAATCAATACACAGAGGGGGTTATACCTGGACCTATACCAAGGGTCTGCAACCTGCGGCTCTGGAGCCACATGTGGCTCTTCCACCCCTCTGCAGTGGCTCCCTGTAGCTTTGAAAAATAAATGGCCATTCTACCACACACACACACTCTCACACACCATGATCGAGCGCTACACTTTAAATATTGCACTTATAAACATGCTAGAACATGATTTCTGTTGCCATGCATTCCACACACACACACCACGACCGAGTGATCCCATGGCGGCAGCAGCATCTCCTGAAAAGTTTCCATACCTCTCAAAAGTCTTACCAAAAGAAATCTGGACAGAGCCACAAATAAAAAGGGGAACAAAGGAACAAAAATAGGGATGGACTTAAATATTGCTCTTATAAACTTAGAAACTTGTTAGAATGACAAGGTTTCTGTTAACATGCATTTTCAACAGATAGATACAGAGACACAGAGTTACCTCTCAACTGTGCAGATTTTTTGCAGAATGTCTTGACTTGCCTCATATTTTCGGTTTTTCATAAAAAATTGTGGCTTTCTGGCAAATCATTGAGGGCTGAAGTCAGAAAAAAATGGACAGACATTTGAGTTTCAGACTTCATACCCTCCCGAAAATTTATGCTAATGCAAAATCTGTGATTCTATCAACTTTTAAGTCTACAAGAGCAACATTTGAACAGCGTCCCTATTTTTGGGTCTTTGTGCCCCACTATTTATGGCTTTCTCCAGATTTCTTGTTCTAAGAGGTCGAGAAATATACCACACACACACACACACACACACACACACACACACACACCAAGGAATCCCAACAAAGGAAAAAAACAGGGACAGATTTTAAATATTGCTCTTATAAACTTAGTTCTTTTATATTTACTATAATAACTATGTATAGAACTTTATACACTATTTTATCTTAATTTTAGGGGTCAAATAAGGTTTGTGGCTCCTGATGAATTTTATTTGGTGGGAGAGGGGCCAAAATGGCGCTTTTGACAGTAAAGGTTGCAGACCCCTGACCTATACCCTTAACAAATCTGCAGGTCTCCAGATGTTAGATTCAACACACCGGGCATAAACTGGCAAAAATCAGGAGAGAGTCTAGCTCCACTAATTCTTGAATTTACACAAGACAAATAACGTTTATTTATTTTACATTTGTTGACTGGCTTTGTCCGACTGAGCTAAGTAGCCCTTTTTCAGCGAAGGCCTGGGGAGAAAAGCTCCACATGTTCTACAGATTATAATTTACAAAAATAAATAAAATAATCACTGCTTTACAGAAAATATTCAAAGCAACATAAACATTACAAACAATGATTTACTACAGTAAACTAATTGTTTGTCACATTTAGAATCCTACATCATTTAGAATGACAAAATAGTTTTGTCACCAGACGTAAAATCTTACATTATGCAGATAAGAATTATGTAATGTGCTCAGGCTAGAGAAGTTAATGTGAGACAAGGTCTAGAGAGTTAGAGAAAGTTACATAGGTTGGGAGCAGATAGAGGTGTGCAGTTAGGGTTAGTAAGCTGTTTAAGGGGGTGGGTACAGAGGCAGGTCCCATTTGCTGAACAGGTATTCTTTAGCAGGCTAGCTTGAATTGACCAAGTTGCTTGAGTGACCTGATCTCTAGTGGGAGTTTATAGCTATAATCCTTCCAAGGCATGGAACAGAGAATGCATCCTCTTTTAGTTTTAGGTTTGTGGATTTGTACCAGATCTAGACTAGAGCTCCAGAAAGATCTAGCAGGAGAATAATGGGAGATGATGGGGGAGAACAGTAAGAAGGCTGATAAAAGATGGAGTGGATGATCTGGAGTTGAAGGAGAAGCTGGTGAGGTAATTCAAGCCAGTTAAGGTGTTTGAGTGAGAGACAATGAGACGACTTGCAAGTTTGATGTGCTGCAAATTTGGCTATCTTGTTGTAGGTAGATTCAAGTTTGGCAAGGAGTGTGGAGTTGAGGCAAGTAAGAATTTGAGAGCCATAAAATAGACTGGGTAGGAGGTAGGCATAAGAAAGTTTCTTTAGCTTCACTGGTGAGAAACTTTTTGTTGCGGTAGAGAAGCCCTAGTTTCTGATTTGTTTTTTTGATACAGTTGTTAATGTGTAGATCAAATTTAAGTTGGTCAATGATGACACCAAGAAGTTTAGTGCTAGTTTCCGCCTCGATGCGTGTGTTATTGAGGGACAGGACTGTAAAAGTGGACTTAATGTGGTTCTAGTTTTTAGGAAGAAAAAGCAGTAGTTTTTTTGGGGGGTTAAGGATAAGCTGGTTATCAGAGAGCCAGTTTTCTACTGAGTTAAAGGAAGTCTGTGTTGTAGAGAAGTTCGGCGGGAGAGTCTGCAACAATGACGACAGCAGAGCCATCAGCGTACTGGACCAGTGATGACTGAGGACAGGAAGAACAAAGAAGATTAGCGAAGATGTTGAAAAGTAGTGGACCAAGGATGGAACCTTGAGGGACGCCCATTTTAACTGGGACAGGAGGGTAGAGTGCAGATTTTCACTTCACTGCTTGAGATCTGTCAGTAAGGTAGCTGGAAAACCATGCAACCGCAGCAGGGGAGAAGTTAAGTTTGGTTTGTTTGTGCAGAAGGAGAGGGTGAGAGATGGTGTCAAAAGCTTTAGAGAGATCCAAGAATAGACAGGAGACAAGTTTGTAATCATCTCTGGCAAGGGCTATAGTATTAAGCAATGACAGTAGTAGTATTATGCTTTGGTCTAAAGCCATGTTGAATAGTTGTAAGCAGATTTTCAGAGAGTAGGTAGTGCATAACTTCTTTAAAGTTCTAGAAAAATGCATACATAGAGAGAGGAGACAGGACGGCAATTGGTCTAAAATTAGTGATGTCTGAGGAGTTGCCTCCTTTATGTATTGGTAGAATGAAGAAACTGTTTTCATATGGAAGGGACTTTGGACTCTGAAATGGAGTGGTGGATTAAGACAGATACAGAGACAGCAAGAGAGTCAGCAGTTAACTGAACGGGAAGGTATGTCGGTAGAAGCTGAGCAAGGTTTGAGTTTAGAAAGTAGGGATTTGATGCAGCTAATGGGTACAGATTTGAGGGAAAAAGAATTTGATCAGAGTACAGTGGGATTTGATAGAGAGTGGTTAGAAATATTATTAAAAGGTAGAGGAATTGGCACTGGGGTAAAATAAATTTGGATATAGAGTCAATGACATGTGTTGAAGGTAGAGGCAGTATCTTTGGGAGTGTTATCAGGACAAGGATTGGGGAGCAGGGACCACCAGGATGTAGTATGTCGTTTAAGGAGTTCCAAAATTTTGGGGGGTTAGATTTCAAGGCTGAAGGTGGATTATAGTAGTCTCTTACCTTTATTAATACACTTTTTGGTCTGATTTCTAAGTTATTTGTATTTTAGCAAGTCTGTAGGGAGGTTTGTTTTGGTCCATGGTTTTCCATGCTATTTTTCGTTAGGATGTGGGTGGACTTTAATAGCCATGGAGATGTATTAGATTTAATATGGACTGTGTGAAGTGGGGCAAGTGAATCAAGAATACCGAGAAAGACGGAGCTGAAAGACAGGATTGCATCGTCAAGGAGGAGTTGGGCAAGGAAATTCCAGTTAACTTTAGAGAGAAGAGATTTAAAAGGTGTCAGGGTGGAAGTTAGGAAGCTTGCGGCATGTGATAATCTATGCTGTTTAGTAAAGTGAGGGATATATCCAAGTACTTTTATTGGCGAGTGATCACTTAGTGTGTTGGGAAGGGGTTCTGAGAAGTTTACCCTTTGCCATTCATCACTGGGCAAGTTAAAAGTAATCAAACCTCTGCATGATAGGTGGAGGATCAGCTTGAAGGATATGTGATAGAAGATGATCTGTCTCAGACTACAGATCATTCGAGCCACTAGAACTCCTAAAGAAATGGCAGAACTGGTTCATAGGTAATTAATAGGCTAACGACCCGGGGGCCTTTTTAAGTCTAGCCATGCTTCCCAAAGATGAGAATGAAACCCTGCATCTTATGTCTGTAAGGTAAACACCTTAACCATCAAGCAAAGACCGGTATAACCGTTTCAAAGAGTAAGGGGGGAGGAGGATGTGTGCCTTTTTACAGTCAGATTTTAGAAAACACAACTAGGAACAGGACAAATAAAAGCTGCTCAAAGTGAAGCACTTTAAGTGCTTTCAGTCTGGGCACATACTTGTAAACTCTCTACCAAAATTATGAGCCAATGCAATGGAATGCATCTACAGAGACCCACTCAATGATTACAAAAGGATGCTGAATTATCAGTGTGAACAGTACTCAAGTACCAACCCAAACATGTGACACATGGGAACAGAAAACAAGTAAAAACAAACACTTGTTGATTTATGAAGTGAGGAACAGTTAAGAACTCTTTTTGTTTTATTTCACTTATGTCCGCATGGGGATAGAAAGAAACATCTCAAAACTGAAGTAGAGCTTTGCGCCCTATTACGTATACAACACTGCACTGGGTGACACCCAGACATGCACAAGTCATTGAGGTGAGAGACTATCCCCTTTTCCTTGACATGTGGGCATAAGAAAGGTGCGTCACAAGGGTGTAGAAAAGCCTATTCCCTTCCCCGAAAGATTTTGAGGACAGCCAGAATGACAAAGACAGAAAACACCCCAACTGTACTACTAAGAAAATAATTTAAACCAGAATGAATCTGAATCATAGCTGTATAGATTTTCACAGAAAGTCCATATTTTTGCCTCATTATTTTGGTCCATTTTTCATACAATTTTGGTTTTCTGGCAAATTAGTGGAAAATCATCAAATATTGAAATTAGAAAACAATGACAAACATTTGAGTTTCAGACTTCATACCCTTTAGAAAATTCATCCTAATGACAAACCTGTTATTCTATCAACTTCCTAAGTTTAAGAGCAATATTAAAAATTGTCTCCATTTTTTGGCCTTATTGCTTTGTCCAGACTTCTTGCTCGAAGAGATTGAGAGGTATGATATGGATCTACAGATCACAAACTTTGGTTATATGGTCAAATCACCCACTTAACTTTCTCAAATTTGAAGCAATGATCTAATTTACCACAATAAGAAAGGAAAGGCATAGTTAAGCAAATGGTAGTCCCACAAACTCTCGAAAATAAAAAGTGATTATCTGGGTCACAGTCACATATAAGGAGGATACTTTGGGTGGAAAAAGTTGCTAAAGTTTAGTTGGCATGGAACTTTTTCATAAAGTTCTGTGCTGATTGAACAGCTTTCTGCACTCTGTACAATGTAAAGCTTTC
>NC_056725.1:595180952-595260952 GCF_019279795.1 Protopterus annectens | reverse complement strand
TCACCTGTCCTGTTAGGGACTTCCTTTTGGGAGAGGATCACTCTAAAACAGCTTCAGGCTGATCTAAACAAAACCGCTTCTGTGCAAAATTGAGAGTGAGCTGTTGAATTCTCTTACCACCATTTAGACGCATACTAGCATCACCATCTTGCTTATCCTTCTCCTCAGCTTGCGAGCAAACGTTCGCAACAGTTACTGACTATGTCACCATAGTAGGCGTGTTCTCAGACACTGAATTAGACAATACATTAGATGCCGGTTCCTGATTTTGTGATTTAACCGACAAAGCCTCACAAAAATCATCAAAGGTATCCAAAGTTACTTTCTGGCCACAGGGTTTATTATTAAACTGAACAACATGATCAGTTTTCGGCCATGAGAAAATATGGCCCCTCTGATGGCCCCTCTGAAAGTCATTCATGTCACACATAAGCTTGCATTTTTTAGTTGCTTCCAAACGATCATCCAGAACCTGTACTCTGTCAAGCATCTGCTGGTATACATCCCCCATGGTAGCAAAAACGGACATGTTCATAATACTGTTCTCCATGTTTATCGTCTCATCCTTAAGGTCATTCTCAATGGTAGAGAAGAACTCATTCATGAGACTCATATAGTCTAAGATCAGTTTAATGTTGAGTTGTTGCCATCATTTTAACAACTGTGGATAAGCATTCCCATAAGAAGGCATTTTGAGTATTCTCAAGCCTCGTGGGACAATGCCTCTCTCCAGATACGTGGAAAAACTAAACCGCTGCCATTGTAGGCGCTTGAATGCACCTACCTTCCTTTCAAAAAGATGTATCTTCTTATTGAAGTCCATAACGTTCTCAGTTTTTAGAGGACCATCCCCTTCCAAAACAGGACATGCTGTACTGACAAACTGCATTAATGGATTGGTCTCATTAACTAAAAGAGACCGGACTGAATTCACAGTCTTAGATGTTTCCATTTCAAAGTAAACGAACAGTGGACTGCAAAACGACCCTTAAGGTATTCCCAAACAAACAGCAGACAAGGAATGATAAAACAACGGGCTGCAGTGAAGATACGAAAACCAACAAAACCCATTGAGAAAACCACTTTAAATAAAAATAGCAAAGCTTTCGGGTAAAACCCTTCCTCAATACTAATACATATACTGCAAAACCAAGCTGGTTTAAATAAAGGTCAAAGTCACATGACTAACAGTCCAAAGGTCATGTGACAACACATACGACATAATTAAGACAAGGGGGTTATTTTTTTTTGTAACATTAGACATTGCATCTTTGTTTACTGTAATATCAAATGAATATGGCGTTGAATCAATTGGAGAACTTTTGATTTCACAACCTTCCTTTAAGGCTAAATATGTTGAATATATGTTCCCTTTTGGATGTGGTGTTGAACAATAACATTTTTTTGTTCAATGAGCAGTTATACCTACAACATACTGGTGTAGCTATAGGTGTGAGTGCGTGTGTGCCTTCTGTGGAAGGTTGGGCACCGGGGCTGTCAACTCGACACCGTAAAACTCCACTGCCAATCATGAGCGGATAGGTGATCTGTTGTGGTGACCCCTAACCGGGAAAAGCCGAAAGAAGAAGTTTTAATGGTAAAGGTCCCTAAAGTTAACAAGCACGTCTATTATTTACCTATTTACTTTTGCAAACAAAGTATATGGCTGGATAATGATTACTGTACATGGGAAACAGTAGTAAAAACTGTACAGTCTGTAGAACTGTGTAAAGGACCCAGTCAAAACATATGGTTTCCCAAATAAGATATAAAGCCTACTGCAGGCAATAACAAAATAAGTTAGTACATTTTCTAATAAAATAGGAGCAATGTAGATACTATTTTTCTGGAGGAGGATGGATGCACAGAATAGTTATTTTAATTTTCAGGCTCTCTCATAAGACACTCCCTATATGCAAATGGAGGCAAAAATCAGAGTTACTCAAGAAAACAGTGGATTGAAAGCACGAAATACTATCAAAGAAGTCAAATCAAGAAGGAGTCGTTACACATCTCAAAGTAGTGCAGCAGTTAAGAGAAAGCCTGACACAACACCATTCAAAAATCAAGACAAGATACATTATTTGATTGTAAGGTAATATGCCTATCGTCAATGAAGCCTTGTGATTACACGATTAGAGTACATAATGCTAGGATACTACAACTACCACCTGCACTATAGGGGTCTTTCATTTTCCCCCACCTTCCTGCAGACAAAGCAATACCATTAGCAGCATACAGATGCACATTAATGCAAAGTAAACTAAACCAGCAAACATAGAAATATGCTGCAGCTGTTTGTTATACTACGTACTAATTTTAAGAAATCAAGTATGGCCAAGATCTGATGCATTTATTTATTTTATATAATTCATACACTACATTAAATATGATCTACGAGATTGTTTACCATGGTGAATTACAATGCTTAAGATGATCACTGTGAACAGCCAATGACCTTTAAAGCTTTGTACTCAAAAATCACGTGGTTAACTTGGGAACATTTCAGATCAGTAATTCCACAATTACAAAAAGCCACCTAGACACTATTTCTTATTATTCTCCTTTTCAGTTCCTCTTCAGGCAGCTGAACTGGGAGAGATCAAATTTCCACAGGATCAGACAGGAGTGTGCATCATAGCTGAGCCACAAAGACAGAACATAGTCATTTCATCTCGAACAAGAAGAGAAAAAAATAAAAAGAAGAAGAGAAAAAAATAAAAAGAACAAGAGGAGAAAAAACTAAAAAGTCACTTGCACCGTTCTCCCCTCCATCCAATAAAATAATTCTGAATACAAACTTGCCCTGAAGAAACAATTCTAAATAGCTTTTGATGGAATGCATACTTTCCTGATGTCTTTCCAATGTTTTTGTGTGGTACAATGGTATTACTCACACTCCAACTCCCCTTATACACAGTTACCCAAATAATGGCACATTATAGACTTGAAACATTCTTGAGCTCTTCATAAGTGGACTATGTTTAGAATGCTGCCATTCACTGCCATGAATCACAGCAGTGGAGAGAATAATACAAGACTTTCAGCTTCTAAGAGTACAGGCGCACATTGCATCTTTGTGTGTTGGGGGGTCCGTATGCAGCACAACAGCACTACACAACGTAGCAGAGAACAGCTACTGAAGTACAACAGAAATAAGTAGCTGCTACTTTAAGTATATTACTGCTGTACTAAGCTGTTCCCCTGCTGTACTAATATCATGCCTTATACCAGTTCATAGATTTGTAATTAATTAGGCATGACAGCAAAGACTGGGTCATTACCATAACAAACTCATAAGGAAGATGTGACACACTAGGAGCTCACTACAGAATCACTGTGAGGGGGCAGGGAAAGATGATCATGATGTTCAAAGATAGTTTTCCATGTGGTGAAGGCTGTTGCTGGTAGAGTCGTCTCTACCATGTAAAGTATGTGGTTCAACTGCTGTAGCTTACCTCATAATTTCTAAGAACTGCATATTGCTAGGACTACTCCATCCACACAAGTAATTACATACAGTAGTTTTACATTTAACTGTACAGCTTATACCAAATGTGATACTCTTTCTATACTGATTTGGCCTCAAGAAATTGAGCCACTGCTAGACTGGACATAAAGACTGAAATGCCATTTCCTTGTGTACAAAAAAAAAGGAAAAAAGTAAGACCCATCTGAGAAATGCAAGCAACAGACTTTCACTCAAGTTTCTGTACACTACATAAAAAGTATTTTCACAATTCAGGTGATTTATCCATTACTATGAAGGTTGTGCCTAAGAACACAAATACTGCTGTTTTACGCAGAAAATCTTACCTTGATAAACCTCCAGTCACCTCTAGCCTTTCTGTATCACAAGTACAATATTAAGAACAAAAATAAGAATAACCTCCCTCACACAGTAAGAAAACGACCAAGTCTATAAAAAACTACAATGAAACTTAAGCGATATTAGTGGCCATCTTTTAAAAAGATTCTGCATAAAAAATGGCACTTTACTGGCATACGGCTTTGTATATTATAATCTACCACAAGAGGAGTTCTCTACATGGGAAAACCAAAACACTGTTTGACGGAGCTGTTGAGACTCCACTTCTGCAGTTGCACACCAACACACACACACAATTTAACAACTCAGACAAACTCCCTGAAATGAAGAAACATGGGTTAAGGCTCTCTCCCTTCCCACCACACCCAGAAAAGGGGACACTTAACAACTTGAGCCTCATTCTCTGCAATCTACCCATTAAAAAGTTACTGAAGTTCTGAGATGCAATCTCTCAAAATTCAGGCCTTCTCATCCCTACACCCTGAAAAAAAATACGACACTGAAGGAGTTGCAAATTCCCAATTTTTGTGAATCTACACCCTCATTAATTCCTTAACTCATTCGATCAAACTCCCTGAAATACTGAAAAAAAACTTAAAACAAGAACTGCTCAGCAGCTTTTCATGCTCAAACATGCCACACTTCTTGATTTGTGTGATCAACATTTCTTAAAAAGCTCAACCTCAGCCTTGTTTTGTCATACCTATGCTAAAACACCACATCTCAATCTGCATTTTACAGTTATTTCAGAGATGGCACAACCTCACTTTCAGTTTGCATACTCCGATACGACACCAAATGCAATTCAATAGTGACAGCAATTTCTTCTTACCTGTAACTTAATTTAATAATGTAAGAAAATTACCCGCAGTGGTGGTGATGCGGTAGCGTTGTCGCCTCACAGTAAGACGCTGTCCGGTTCGATTCTCAGCTAGAGCGTCTTCTGCGTGGAGACATGCGTGAATGGGCATACCTTCGTTGAAGGTTGTGCATCAGGGCTGATAACTCGGCACATAAAAATCAACTACCAATCATTAGCGGACCGGAGTTTTGCTGTGGCGACCCCTAACCGGAAAAAACCGAAAGACTACAATAATGTAAGAAAATTAAGCATGCCATGTCCACAGGCTGTGAGAACAGTGAGAACTGAACCCATCTCAGCCCACTCCCCTTGCTAATACTATAGTACCTCAAGCAGCCTACACTATTTCATTTAAAACTGCAGTCTTATCAATTTAAAAGCATTTCATACTTTCAGACAGACTCAAATGCTTCTTATTGATTTATTTTCATCAGGTTTTCAAACACTAATCACAATCCAATTTAGACAAAACAATTAGCTTTATTTAACACAGTTTTCTAATTAAAAAAAAAATATATATATATATATATATATATATATATATATATATATATATATATATCTCTATCTATCCATCTATCTATATGGGTCCACTACGGAATACCGAACGCCAATATTACTGACGCTCGGAATCCCGAGACCAGAACACCAAAAGACCAGATGATCGCAAGACCAGAAGCGCAAATTTCATATTCCCAATGTTCGGATATTTTGAGTTAGCGCTTCTGGTGTTGCAGTTCAGGTAAGTATGTGTGTGTAAGTGTGTTTGTGAGGGACTTTAGTGTGTGTTGTGACTGTGGTGTGTGTGCGTGTGTGAGAGGGACTGTAATGTGTGGGTGTGAGTTTGTCTTGTGTTTGTGCTATCCCGGAGTTAGAATATTAAAGTAGGGGGGTGTGGGGGTGCAGGGGAGTTTGCCCCCCTGCTTAAATATAGTGTAAGTTTATTCGTTTGATTGTGCAGGGAAGCTGTGCGTGTACTGTATATGTGTTTCAAATGTTCTCGATTTTGAATTTCGCGCTTGCGGTCCGTAGGTCTTGTAGTCTTTCGGTAATGTGTAGTGAACCTATATACACACACACACACACACACACACACACACACACATATATATATATACATACACACATACACGCATTTTATATACAAATTAAAATAAATAAAATGTACTTATCCTACTTAAACAATTTTAAGCAACTGGTGCACCTTTCCAACATATTTAACTCCCTCAAAAGAACATCTTTCAGCGTTAACTAAAGAATGGCAATTCTAATTCACTAGCTTCAATTATACAAATTAAAATAAATAAAATGTACTTATCCTACTTAAACAATTTTAAGCAACTGGTGCACCTTTCCAACATATTTAACTCCCTCATTTTTACTTCAGATTACATATAACTCAATGTCTTTGATCCATATTAAGTTACTACTTCTCATCAGAACATCCAATACAAAAAGAACATCTTTCAGCGTTAACTAAAGAATGGCAATTCTAATTCACTAGCTTCAATTATTACTTCAAAAGTTATTAGCTCATTTGCTGTGGCACTCCATGCGAATTTATCCCCGCTCTCTGAAGATCAGATCAGTTTATTTCAGTGGCAGTTATACATTCCAAACCCCCCCCCCCTTTAACTACAGCTTACCTCCCGCTCTCTTCTTTCTATCTCGTAGTCCAGCCCTTCTATCCACTTATCCTACTTTCTTCAAGATCAAAGTACTGGTTACAACTCAAAGTCTCCAAATTTTGTTTTTTGAAAATCCATTAACACTTGACACCCTTATTAGCATATGTCTAGATTTGGTAACTGTATTAACCTTACTTCTCCCAACTTATTAACATTAGCCAAACTCTACAACAAAGCAAACACCAAAGAAGGCATTACTGTCACTACATGCAAGCTACTGTCCCATCCTTGGCTCTTTTAGCTAAATGCGAATATTCCTTAAAATCTTCCAATCAATACTATCACTCTACTCCAATAACAGACAACTTAGATCCACTAACAAGGCACTAATCGCAATCTCCAAAAGCCATTACAGCTCTGGTGACTCCCTGTACTCTAGCAACATTGCCAAGACTTGGAACTCTCTACCACTACAAATCAGGTTACAACCTAACAAAACCATCTTCAAAAAAACAGCTCATTTCCCACCTACACCTAGCTGACATATTTTAACACCTTTCCCCTATCCAACCTCTTCTTTTAAACTTATTCCCCACTGTCCCATCTATACCCACCAACTCTCCCCTACACTAGTTTAAATAACTTTCCCTTAAAATGTCAACTTTTAGTTTTACTCCCTTTAGTAGAGATAGTCTTGAAGATTTAACAATCACGTTACCATCTGCTATACTTTTAACGTCTTAACCACTATGCTTATGCAAAGATCTTATAAAATATAGCAGATAACATATGACTGAATAACTGTATGTGTAAATCACAATGCTCATGTAAATATCTTATCGGGCCTCTGCTGAAAACGGACAGATCTGTCCAGTTGGATCTCCCCGCTCAGCACTTGTTCAGAAAAAAAAAAAAATAAAAAATTCATCTGCTTTTACTGTACTTGTGTTTCTACCTACTTTATTTTACTTTTGCATCATCTTAAAAGTACTCAATTGTATTTATTACTGCTTGGTGTAACTCATTCTAAGCCTTTTGGTTTAAACACTTGGGCTTCGGACCAGTTGTTTTGCACTGAGAGGGTTTGTGGTCTGCACTGCAGTGGCAGAACAGGTAGCGAACATCCTTCTAGGTTGGGCACTGCTAATTGAGGGCTCAGTGTCTGTTATTCTAAAAGTGTATTAATTCTGGTTTAAACACTTGGGCTTTCAGGCCAGTTATTTTACATTAAGAGGGTTTGTGGTCTGCACTCTTGTGGGAGGAGAGGCTGGACTCTGCCCTTCTGAGCTGGGAATTTCTGGTTAAAGGCTTATAGTGCATGCATATCTGAACTGCTTCTTACTGAAATTGGTACACCTTGTTTGCTGTAGCATAGACTAGATCCAGGCCTGCTTAATCTAGCTTTGTTTATATGCTTGTTATTTCCCTGGAACGCTAATTCCACCTAATACGCAGCTTCTCAGCACTTCTGTGGATCACTAGTGATATCTGCATTGCTTACTGTACTTATTTCCTTGTTTCACTTGAAAGAAAGTTACTGTTTGTCATTTTTGCATTTAAGTTACCTGTAACACATTGCACTTAAGTTACCTGGCACTTGCTCACTAAAGCAATTATATAAGTCAGCACTAAAAATTAAAAGCACTACACCCTCACTCCCCACTGGCCCTTGTTTTCAATTATAAAGGAATTCCCAATATTATTCTAGCATGTCCAAAGGTCAGTTGTCAATCTCCTCTCCGGTCCAGCTGGTGAATCTGGGAATCTTGAGGCAATGTTACAACTGCCTCATGTACACAGACAACCCTCTCCTCCTCCCAACAAATTCCAACACATATGAGAGATGCAATCATATAGCCAAACTGGAGACTAAGCTCTCTCAACTCAGTACTGGCATAACCAGTCAGGAGGAGAAGGAAACCACACTCACTACAATTCCAGTCTCACATAGACCTACCACGACAGCAAACCAAACACATAATCACACAAAAACATACTCGGAGGCTCTAAATAAAGATCAGCCTAAGCAGCAGAGACCTCCAAAGCAGACACCCAAGCAACCGCTACCCCAAAACAAAACACGTGCAACACATATCTCACAAAGTCAGTGTGCCGAACAGTCACAGCCCTTAAGACTAAACAGCACACCCGATACACTTGTAATAGGTGACCATCGTCAGGCACACTGACGTCCCACTCACCAGGCTGAACAAGAAGGGGGTCACGGTGAGCAGCCTGTCGGGCGCTAGGATCCGCCACGTAACACAAGCACTCAGGTCACTCCAAGGCAAGTACAAATATGACCCAGTCATTGTCCATGCTGGTGTGAATGACCCAAGACGTACCTCCCTGGACTACATGGAGAGACAGAGGAGCTCTCGGAGCATGTAGCCCAGGCCGGTATGACCCTGACCATGAGTAGCATCTTACCCTCACCAAGAATGATGCCACAATATAAAGACAAGATGATCAATTTCAACAATTGGCTTAAGTACTGGTGTCATTCAAAGGGGATCCAATGCCTGTCAGCTTGGGATGATATGCTCGACAAGCCACGATGCTTCGCTAGGGACGGCTTGCACCAGTCACCCCTGGGCTTTCGGATATTGGCAAAGGCTCTCGCTACCCCCATATTGCCTTTTTAGGCAAGGCTCAAAAGACAAAGCCACCTCCATAAGTATCACAAGGGATAAGAAACTAAGAGTAATGCTACTCAATGCCAGAAGTCTAAACCTCAAGATGCACACACTCGAAACTCTCCTTAGCATGGAGAACATCGATATCTGTGCTGTAACAGAAACCTGGTTCAGGGCTCCCGAGAGCACCCCAGCACTACCAGGTTATACCTCATACCATGCTTTTCAGCCCCAAAACTTGGACCGAACCACAAAAGGAGGGGGAGTATCGATATTCAAAGATACCCACACCTCCAGGTTGGTGGCAAAGCATGAAGCATCAGAGACTATCCATGTGCAACTAACAGTGGGTAAAACTACCTTCCAGTTTATAGCCTGCTACAGACCACCCTCCCAAACCCAGGAACCCCACTCGGCCTTCCTGATCTCACTGGACAATATGAAGGTCTCTCCAAACACCATTATATTGGGCAACTTCAACTACCCAAACAGACTGGGAGCATTACTCTAGCTCCAACACCTTAGCCCAAAGGTTCCTAGAATTTATAAACTCAAATGCTATGGAACAACTTGTTACCACTCCCACAAGAGGGGAAAACATACTGGACCTGATCACCAACATGGGGACTCTATGCTCCAGACCAGAAGTGTATCCCTCACTGGTAAGATCAGACCATAAAACTAATCTCACTGGATATTCACATCCCGACCCCACCCCCTGCCCAGAAAAGCACAGTGAAAAACTTCTCTAAAGCAAATTTCACACTCCTCAAAACCGAGGTGGAATCCTTCAAAGCCCCCGGGCCTGTGGAAAATACGGCCCAGACGGCAGAATCCTTTATAAACGTATTCTATGAACACCTTCAGGAATGCATGGATCATGCGATCCCAAATAAAACCAAGACCCAATCCTCCAAAGGCAGACGTCCTGTCTGGTGGACCCCAGCCATAAACAAACTATACAATAGAAGAAGGAAGCTACTAAATGATAGAGCAAAATCCCAAAAAGGGAAGGCATCACTGATCAGTATTAGCAAGACTACGGGCACTCATAAAATTGTCTAAGGCCAGCTTCGAGAGAAAAATTGCACAGGACACTAAGGATAATCACAAGACTTTCTTTAGTTACGTTAGGAACCTGGGTGGTAATTCCCAGATATGCTCAGAATTAGTCCAAAATGACAAAAAATGCACCGAACCCACAGACCTTGCCAACATCCTAGCTGACAGGTTCAGCACAAACTTCTCCCCCCTCCCCACCAAAAGGGCAAATATCTATCCCAGCAGAGTGCTGCCCCCCCCTGACATCTCAGATGCTCAAGTAAGAGCCGCCCTCTCCAAAGCAAAAAACACAGCATCAATGGGACCGGATGGTGTCCTGGGCTGCGTCCTACATGAACTCCAAGAAGAGCTAAACCCAAACATAAAACTACTGTTCAATCTCAGCCTTACTACAGGATATGTGCCCAAAGAGTGGCGTACAGCAACAGTGGTCCCTCTCCATAAAGGTGGTGCCTCAACGGATCCTGGAAACTATCGCCCCATAAGCCTGAGTAGCTTGGTCTGCAAAGCTATGGAAAGGATCATCATGGACCTCATAAATAAAGATATTGGGGACCTATAGACACTGGATCCTACCCAGTTCGGCTTTGTTAAGGGCAGATCCTGCCTCTTAAACCTGGTTGATATCTTTGAAACAGTCACCAAGGCCATTGACGAGGGGAAGGTGGTCCACACAGCCTACCTGGACCTCGCAAAAGCCTTCGATACAATACCCCACTCGGGCATTATAGATAAGCTCACCAGCTTAAATATAAACCCCTATGTCACTAAATGAATTGCAAACTGGCTCAAGGACAGAACCCACATGGTTAGAATTGCTGGAGCCATGTCAGACTCCAAACCAGTTACAAGTGGTGTCCCACAAGGCTCAGTCCTGGGACCTCTCTTGTTCGGTATATATTTCTCGGAGGTACAGGCCAACATGGAAGGACTGTGGCTGACCAAGTTCGCAGATGACTACAAACTGGGCGCCATAATCGACTCTCCAGCCGACACAAGCATCCTCCAAAAGGGCCTCATAGAAACAGACAACTGGTGCAAGAGCCATGGCCTCAAGCTAAATGCCAAAAAGTGTATAGTCATCCCCTTTGGCAAAAACAGTGCCCACAAATTACCACATAGGTGGTAATCCATTAAGTACAGAAGTAGTAATTAGGGACCTGGGGATCCAAGTTGATAGCAATCTCTCATTTGACAACCACGTGGCCAAAGTGGTTAGAAAAACATTTTATATAGCCCACCTAATCATGAAGGGATTCACATCTAGATCAGGGGAGGTCATAGTGCCTCTTTACTCATCCCTCATCAGGCCCATAATGGAGTACAATGCCCCTTTTGGGATGTACCTTACCAGACACCTGCAGCAACTGGAAAGACCCCAAAAGTACCTCACCAAGAGGATCAAAGGACTTAAACAGATGCCATATGCTGTTCAGTTAAAGAAACTCCAGCTCTACTCAGTGGCATACCGCCTGTTCAGAGGCGATCTGTGCCTGACGTATAAAGCCATGTCCAACCCGGAATTAATGGACATGCTGCACCTCAGAAAATCCAAATCCCATCAAGCTACGTGCTCGAGAGACTTGAACCTCAGCACTGAAATAAACAGGACATGCTGGAGGGACAGATTCATAACCCAGAGGCTCCCGTCCCTCTGGAATAAAATCCCAGTCCAGGTTAGGGAGAGTCCCTCATTGACTCTCTTCAAGAGGAATCTTGATGAGTGGATGGGAGATCGTAGGTTTACCCCGGGTATCACTTCTGTGTCACTGTTAGACAGAGGCACAGTATACTAACCTCGAAAAAGGGCATAGCAAAATAAATTTAAAATGGGTGGCGAAAGCCAAACACATTCTGGCTAGGCTTATAAATGCCCTAGGGCAGATAGCCTAGTATGAACCTATGAACCTATGAAATGTAAAATAAAATAAAAAAATAAATATACAGATGACAGCATTATTAGCTTTACATTCTAACTACTAGACTACTCTTTTTTCCTTCATGTTTTTCATCCTTCTCATAAACAAACTATATATTATATAATTTGACTGCAGATTCTTTAGCTCCACCTCTTCATACCTTTCTACCAACTCTTCCACTACTGCAAATTATGCTTCCCTCATACAGGCATCCTTTGCATAGGCACTTTCACATGAACTGCTACCTTTCGCATCATCATCCTCCTTTTCCCCCCAGTTTTCTACATACGGTCAAGGTGTCATGTTAACTGTCCCCATCTGTCTCTATTAAATGCTACTTTCCTGCCTTCAACACTCATGCCTAACCGTCACAGGTCTTCTCGTACAGAATCTAACCACCTGTTTGCTGGCTGCCCTTCTTTCCTCTTGCCATCTTCCAGTTTGTCCTTAATCATTTTCACCAGACTGTCTTCTAATTTGCTGGACATGTACCTGAAACACTATTAACCTTTTGGCTCCTCCTCCTAAGTCCCAATTTCATCTTTCCCACAGTGTGTACCCTACCACCTCAGGAGCATCTCCATCACCTCTATGTTCCTCAACTGCTCCGCCTTTACTGCCCAGGTTTCCATATCATTCAGTAGTACTGGTCACACCACTGTACTTTCCAGCTTCTTTGGCATTCTTCTATCATATACTACACTTGACCATACCTCTCAACAGTTCAGATTTTTGTCTCTTATTTTTAGTCTGCTCCTCATGAAATGTTTGGTTTTCTGGAAAATCTTTGAAGAGTGAAGTCACTTAATAATACTAAATCATGATAGACATTTGAGTTTGACTTCACTTGCTTCAGAAAATGCAAATAATGCAAAATCTATCATTCTAAGCAACTTTCTAAGTTTATAGGACAATATTTACAATTGGTCCCTATTTTTGGCCCTTTGTCCCCCAATTATGTCTAGGTTTGGTCAGACTTCTTGCTCAGAGAAGTTGAGAGGTGTACACCGGACACTGTCAGCTGGTTGCAGTCCTTCTAATTGTAGCTTTGACCTCCTCATTCAAACCTTCCTTCTCATCAACCATCCCTCCCAGACACCTGAAACTGTTAACATGTTCCACCATTTCCCTTCTATTTCAACTCTCAGCTTCTTCACAACTCCATTTGTTGTCATTACAACGGTCTTAACTGTACTCTGTTTCATCCTATGTACCTTCAGTTTTGCATTCCATTCCCCTATCCTTCACTGAAGTTCTTCTTCAGAGTCTGCCTGTAATGCCACATTATCTGCATACAGCAACTTTGTTCTGCCTGTAATGCCACATCATCTGCATACAGCAACTTTGTTCATCTGTGCCCCAGACCTGTTTGCTAATGTAATCCCATCTACCATGTTTCTGTACACAGCTTGCACTAATTCTACCATGTTTCTGGGACTTCAAACCACCACAGGACTGCCCAAATCACCTTTCTTGGGACCTTGTCATATGCTTTCTTCAAGTAGCTTCTTCTAAACTGTCTTACTACAAAACATTGGGTCAGTTGTGAGCATCCTGATCCGAATCCAAACTGCTCATCTCCCATCTTACTTTCTACTACTCTGTATATTTGTTTATCAAATCTTCTCCAGAACGTTCATGCAATTTAACAGGAGTTTGACACCGCTGTACTACCCACAGTTGTGAACGTCCCCTTGGTTCTTGAACTAATACACTCATTCTCCAGTCATCTAGGATACGCCTCTCTATCCACACTGCTATAGGTACCCCTCAGAAGCCATTTCTCATCCAGCATCTTTATCCTATATACTGTGACCTCATCCGAGCCTGCCATTTTCCCTGACTTCAATTTTCCTTAATGTGTTCTTGCTACTTCTATGGTAAGTTCCTCCTCTTCTATCACCACAAACTATGTCTGGGGCAGTACAGCTTCTGTGGGGTTTTCTTCATTCAGAAGCTGCTGAAATACTCCATCTCCCTTTGAAGTCCGGTTGACTGGTTAGCAGGTTGTTAATGGCATCTCTTACGAAGGGGGTCTGACTATTACTTTTCTGTCTTTGCCTTGCAATCTAATATGTAGTTCCTTTGCGCCGTCTACTGACTTACTTTCTAGAAGCGGGCAGAGTGCCTCCGATGCCTTGTTCTTTGCTACTGCAACTTTTCTTAACTTCTTGATCAGCCAACCAATATTTATTTTTATAGTCTGGTCCATCTTTGCCCATCTCACAGTTTTTCCTGCACGCTTCTTCCTTTTGATGACTTTCTGGACTTCTGTCCACCACCAGCTTTCCTTATGTACCTTATTTCTATACCTGGCTTGGACTCTTATCAATTCTGTAATCCACACAGATGCTGTTTTTAGTCAATGTCATTCTTCAACTCCACCTATTTCCTCTTTCTTAAGGTGCTAGAGTCCAGAGCAATTTGTTGAACTGCTGTGCTTTCTCTCCAGTCAACTCTCAGGTTTTTAGCCTGGTCTCTGTTGACCTCAGAGCCTTCTCGGACTACTGCTTGTGGCAACCAGTAGTTTATGCTGTGGGCTGACTTTCACTGGAGATGACCCATCAAGGATTCTACCCCACTGCCCTTTGAGAAAGTCAACCTGAATTGTACGTTGGTCACTCTTGTATGTGATCTTGTGACAGTCTCTCTTGCTGAACCACATGTTGGCTATTATCAAGCCATTTGCCCAACAGAAATCTAGTATGACCTCTACTTTATTCTTGCTGCCCCGCCCATGTGGACCCAGGCAGTCCTCATACCCTGTTCTGTCTGTTCTAATGTGTATTCAGGTTGCCCATTAAAATCAAACACAATTCCTGCTATCCTGCTTTATCTTGTAGGTTCTGCAACTGCTATATGAATACACTTCTTTTCCTCACTATCACAACCCTGCTGTGAGGCATAGGACAGTGTTCATAATTTCAGCCTATCATTAGGCTGGAGTCTCACTGCCATGAGTCTGTCACCAATTCTTGACATCCCTCACGGTCTTCTGAAGCCCCTCCCCCACCACAATCTCCACACTATTTCTAGCCTGTCCTCCCGAGTAAGTGAAATTCCAAGCCAAGTGGTTTTGCTGCACTCCCCTTCCGTCTTATCACCTAGATCCATAAGGATGTCCAGCCTCCGTCTTATGTCATCCACTTCCAAGCAGTGAACCTACATAGAGTGCAACAATTCTTAGCTCATGCTTGACAGGTTGAATGGTTTGGTGTCCAGGTTTCACTCATAGATATCCCAGGTATCACACACTAAGCAAATGGACACCTGCCAGCCAGCAGCTTATTCACCCAGGGCTACTGGATCAATAAGCTACTGACCCAGGGCTGCTGGGCTTTATGACCAGCAGATACTGTCTAGTAGGAGCATGCACATCCCTCACACTGTTAACATGGGTCCCTGGTGTAGGTCAAAGTAAGCCAGGTCCTCAAATCCACTTAATCACCGGCAAATACCGATGCTCATTTAACGACATTAAATCAACATGACCAAATCACCTACAGCCATACTGTTGTGTGGCTAGCCCTGCCATGGCATGCAGTCTGTGATCCATGTTCTCCTACCATGAGGATACTGTGCATTGAAGTAGATGCCAAAAGCAGTTGCTTTATAAAAATATTCCCCATCTGCCCACAGCTCCATCCTTTGCAGAGTTTGAGATGGAAATACTCAGCGTGTTTTTCAGATGTGGGAGGAACCCCACAAGGAGAACATGCAAACTCCAAATAGGCATTAGACAGAGGTCATGATCTAACTTTGTACTTGGGAGGTGAAGACCTTACCCATTATGTCAAGTGGTTGCACCGCTCAGACACGATTTTATTAATTTCTTATGAACTGCTTTCTCTCAGACACGTTTCAGAAGTGATCCATGTCACAAAGAAAAAGGACAAAAAATATATTTACACACACACGTGGTCAGGTTAAGAGTATCCAACAAGCAGTTTCTGGGGCGTTAGAAAACCAGAGTTCCTAGGGAAAACCCACGCAGAGTCAAGGAGAACATGCAAATTTGAGATAGTGAATGGAGATCAGAAATTAATCACAAAACCCTAAAGCTGAGAGACAAAGATCTTAACCAAATGAGCCACCCTGTTCAATTGTACAAGTGTAACCATATTAAATGCGCATCCTGACTTTGCTTGTCCCGGTTGGCCTCCCTCTCTACCTTACCGGTTATTCAGACATTTTCGTTACTCCTAACATTTCTTAGGAACACCAGACATTTACAACAAAATCCTTATTATTCAACTCTCTTATACTGTAAGGCTTTAATAATTTCCATCATCTTCCACATTAGCTCACTCTATTCCTTTCCAAACCCTAACACCTCCATCTTAAACTTTGTAATGTCACTGATAGGCACTGAACTGAATGAACTATACAAATCCAAACTTCACTCTAAACAAATACAAACATCCAAATAGGTTTCCATTACTCAAGCTGCACAGGTGTACTACATGAAATCTCTTGAAGCTTGGGTTATGCAATACCCACCTTATATAAATCAATGCCTCTAAAAGTTGAATTTGAAAAGAACTAATTTCTTCTACATTACTTTTTTTCTCTACCCCTCCATAAGGTCCGCTGTCCCTATACTTCCACCTCCATATACAATGGACCCTAAATGGGCTGAATCTTTACCTTTTGGATAAAAATGTGTTTGTATATATATATATATATATATATATATATATATATATATATATATATATATATATATATATATATATATACATATATACATATACACACACACACACACACACACACACACACACACACACACACACGGTGGTGGTGCTGCGGTAGCGTTGTCGCCTCACAGTAAGACGCCATCCGGTTCGATTCTCAGCTAGAGCGTCTTCTGCGTGGAGACATGTGTGAATGGGCGTACCTTCGTTGAAGGTTGTGTGTCAGGGCTGGTAACTCGGCATGTAAAAATCAACCACCAATCATTAGCGGACCGGAGTTCCGCTGTGGCGACCCCTAACTGGGAAAAGCCGAAAGACACAACAACAACAACACACAACACACACACAATAGCCACATAACAGTTGAACTAAACACCTTCCAAAGGTCACCCAATTTCCAGTCAATTCAACCATTCAGTGTTTCAAAAATAAATCAGCTGGCCAATGCAATACAAAACTATCTTCCAACTTCTACAGGACATACTCCCTTCACCATTCCTCCTTGCTACCCCCTCTCTAGGGATTCTTCCCAAATCTCAGTCTGAACATAGTGTTTTCATTTCTTACTGGTTCAAGTGATCTAAAATTCAACCAGTATTTTCTTTCTAGCAAACTTCTCCCTCAATTTAGAAAAAAATAAAAAAATTCCTTCAGCAAATTTAAAGTAGTCACCATTATGTATTCAGTATAACAACACAGCTACAACTCTTAAGACAAATCTGACACATAGTTGGTCCTGTTAAAAAAGAAGCTACATGCCACATGCTGTCTGTTGACCCAAGCAGCAAGACAAAAATTGATATTACACATAAATCCAAGCAATGGCCAAAAGCCAACAGTAATCTCAAAGTCCATATTCAATTTAAAACATTCAAGCGCCTCACAAATATTTTTAATCACGGTAAGTAAGCAGCTAAACCAAAATGTACACAAACACAAGTCATCATGGGAAACCCCAAACTTTACTAATCAGGAACTGTAAAAAGAAATGTTGTGAACACTAACAGCAACAGTAAAAGAACAACAACAACAACAAAATACTTTCCTGGGGATGAATGCAGTAACTCCTTTATTTACTTTTCTATTAACTTCTTTTTCTCATGCCACTAAATCATGCAACCTTTTCTCCCTTTCCAATCCTGACCTATTTTAACTCTATTTACACCAAATCTCCACACACTCCTCGTGTCTTCCCTTATAAACATGCAGCTCCCAATACCAGCTGAATCCACAATGCCTTATAACTTCACACTTTACACTTTCCCTAATTTATTCCTTTTTACAATTTTTTCACCAACAGATTTATTTGATAACAGTGTGTGCAAACAATTCAAAACAGAAAAGCATGTTGCAAGGATAGGAGTAAAGCTCCAGCAGTATTGGGCGCCATTATTAGTGTCATTCATGGCTTTTTCATTTATCCTAATTTGCTTGTCCAAAGCACCATACAAGATGCCGTTCTCTAATGCTGTATGCCAATCTGTTCATTTCACCAATACAACAAACCTGCCCTGCCAATTAACATCCATTATGCAAACATTTATCACCTGCCAAATGTGCATTTTTGTGGCATTACAGCACGTATGTGCAAGTATATAAATGACCCATAATGGCTCCACATCTTATACAGCAAACTATACATACTAAACTGAAAGGAACCATACGGACAAGCAACATCTGATTTAACAGTCTAGTAAAGCAGCTCCATTAGTCTGCAGCATTACCCTGAGGTAGTCAGGGGGTCCTTCTAGGGTAGAAGAACCACCTACCTCCCCAATAACCTCTCATCTTTCCCACGGAAAGGAGGGGGAGAATACGAAAGATACTAAAACAACCCACTTAAGAACATCAAATATTTAACCATTTGCAAGACAGATAGGAATCTACACAATCTCATTGTGCGTTTCCCCCAAGCTCCACTAAAGGATAACATTCCTTGAAGTTCTATAACAGCAACACTCTCTCCCCAAAGATCTCTTGATCCATGACACGCTTAAGCAATAACCCATGACTGGGTGTGGGTATCACAGGATTAAACCACGGTTGGCTTTCTTTAATCAGGAACGTCACCCTCCTGATTAAACAAAGCCAACCGTGGGTTAAACCTGCGATACCCACAGCCAGTCGTGGGTTATTGCTATTATACAATGACATTTAAGAAAAAAATTGCTCATCTTTTTTAAGCAATGTCTTTGTATAATGGTGCTGTAGTGCTCCTCCGCATTCTTCCAAGTTTGCTGATGTACTCTGCATGCATATGGAACTACGTTCCCAAGCTTGCAAAAGTACATCGGTGCTGTTCAGGAAAAGAAATGGCTTTTCTCCGCTGATTTTTTTTTCTCTCCCTTTGCCATTATAGACTCTCTAATGCAAAAACCTACACAAAGCCCAACGTAACGGGCGGGGGGGGGGACAAACGTCCAAAAATAAAGACAGACTTTATTGCTCTTGTAAACTTAAAAACTTACTTCAATAGAAGATTTTATGTTAGCATGCATTTTTCTGAAGGATACGAATTATACACCTGAAATGCCAGTCACTAAACACTTGAGAGGTAGGAGAGCCTGTAGAGACTTTAGGCTGGACAGCACAGAAATACAAGAAAAAAAAAGGTACATTTTGCAAACTGAAGAAACACAAAACGTACCTGATTTTCTTGTATTCTACTTTGTACTCCAAGCATATGCCAATAGAAGTCTGCTCAATGGTGCTTTAGCAGCAAAAAGCATTTTTCTGTTGGTATATGCTCAATTTCCAACGGGCAGTCTGGTTGATGTCCAATCAGTGTGCACGTTTTTGAATGACAATGAACCTGCATAACTTCTCCTCAATAAGTACCAGCACCCACTACAGGATTTAGCCAGTTATCCTCACTGGGAAGGGCAAGACAAAACCTTTAGATTAATTTGAAGCGCTGTGGCAATGAACTATGTGCAGAAAGAGTATGAAAAACATTCTGAGAGTGGGGGATAGATTGGTGTCATGGTTCTCATGCGGCAGGAAAATAATTAATATCATATCACAGGAGTCACCCATGATTAAAATTTCTCAAAAACAAACAAAATGTATTAAACACCACTGTTCAGGAACGGTTATTTTTTATATCAAAAAAGAGAAATTACCCCCTTAAAGTTCCTAGCTTTTAGGACCAAACAATGTAGGTTTTTTTCCAGTTTAAAATTCTATTAATTCATCCACATGTAGAAGGTTTAGAATAAGGAAATGAGAATTTGCACTTGCAACACGCACAAAATACCTCATCATGGAAAAGATAAGTGGAGGTTTAAGGGCTACGAACTGAAAGGGAGTTGCACATTATTTCCTGTTTCCATATCAACAAATCTAGCAAGTGTCCCATTTTATTTTTCAAATACAATTGCTATGCCAGCTAGTGTGCAGAATAAAAAAAAAAAAAAAAAATACTCAATCTTGTCCTCAACGGAACCAAAAGCCTCTTACTTGATTCTGGACTTCAGGAGTGCAATTTATCACTACATACTGAAAAAGTGTACCAGCAATCAATCATACTCCATGCACCTCTTTACAACATGTACGCATTTTCCCCTCTCTTTACAACATTTATGCATTTCTTTTATTAAGGAAGCTGAACTAGGAATCACACACACTACAGTAAATATTTGTACTTACAACAGAGAAACAAATCCTGTGGTTAGATTGCCAGTCTGTTAATGTGGTATTAAAGTTGCATCTCACTGTCAAACATAAAATTTATTTCACACTTCAACCCTACCCAGTAATGCGTTTTCTGCAACAAAAATATTCTTGTCCATCTACAAAAGACATTGAAGAGATTCAGTACTAGTAGTGTAACACAGCCATAAAAATAGAAAAAAAAAAAAAAAAAAAATGAAGAAAAGCTGTTCTGATCCACTACCAGGGAAAAAAATAGTACAGAGAAGGGAGTCGATACCTCCTGAAGGAGTTCTCTTCATCTGAAAGCTTGAGTAACTGTAAAACTTAAATGCTGGCCAAATAAATGGTATCATCGTCGTGTTCGTTTTTTGACCAATTACTGCACATAGAAATATATACTTCACTCTTATCCCAAACAACACTTTTAAACATACAACCATTGCAGAAGTTCAACAGTTTTTCACTCAAGGCAAGCGGCACATGAGCAGGACCAGCCCCTTCTACTTTAAACATTGTGTAGATCAGCTGCAAAATAACAGTGACAAAGGATTTCATTTACACAATTACACTATTTTGTAACCTTACAGGATATCACTCAAAATTTAAACACAAGGAACTTCAGATTAATAATCACTAAACAAACAAAACCAATCTATGAAGAATCCATTTTACATGACATTTGCAGAGGAGAAAAGTCTACAATCTTACTGTCTATAAATAAGCAAAAAATGCAAATGTGACTGCTTACAATACTTGAATACAAACACATACGGCTTTGCTTAGCTCTGAAATCCACAAAATTCCACAGAAAGTAAATGGAAGTTATTAAACTGCTTTACATTTAGCCTTCAAAAATGGGCTAATGTGGACATTACAATTAGCTTTTGCAATAGTTCAAAAAATACAGTGCCTATAGCTGCTCAAAAAAAAAAAAAAAAAAAAAAAAAAAAAAACAACATGAAAAGGAAATCTTAAAATTACCTGAATACTTTCTGGTGCATTGCATTTTTAAAAGCAAAGACATTTTTTTTTTTTAAGCTAGATTTAAAAACATGCATATTTTTAGGATTACACTAACCCAAACAGAAAAGCACTGCCCCGAATCAGTAAGGAAACAAAGATTTTCACATAATAAAGAACACCCCACATCCTAATGCCCAAGATTTCAGTCCAACTAGTATAGTAAAACCAACATGCATCTCTCGCATAACCTGTTTTGCTCAGTTATGCAAAGTCAAAGCAGTCGAGTATTATTACCCTTCACCACCCTAACTGGGTGAAAAAAGCTGCTGCTTTCCTTCTGGCTGAATTCTAGTCTGTGTGGACTGACAAGGATACCACAATACACCATGTGTTGATGAATCAGCAAATATGATGTCACAACAAATCATCAAGTACCAATTTATTCAGTCAACATCAAGGGGCTCTTTAGGAGACGGTGACACTCAAAAGGTACGCCTCATACTTGCAACTTTTTGAAACTGGCTAATACCATATAAAATCAACCAGCTCCCCAGTGAAAGTGCATTTGAAGTATAGTAGCATGTAGATCCAAGTCCTTTTCACACCTGCAACCACGACAGTAGTTTTATCAAGATGTGCCACTCTGTCATGACTTTAAACAAACTCTGTCATGTTTGTTTGTAATTCAGACCTTTTGGTGATGCTGTCCTGTTACATGCTTGTGGATATATTTTGGTGGTTCTGTTGGACATCTTCCTACATTACTGTGATAATAATCAGACTGAAGGTTTGCCCAATTACAAGACTGTTTGTGCATTCTAATGGCGAGTACAATGCAGAAGTAAAACATTTGTTTTAGTAAATGTCATAGCGAAGGTTGCAGACTCCTGCCCTATCAAAAGAGCCATTTTGTCCCTTTTGCTACCAAATGAAATTCATCTGGAGCCACAAAACATATTTGACCTGTAAAATGAAGATAACACAGCATACTAAGTTTTATATACAGTTACTATACTGCATATAAAAGAACTAAGTTTATAAGAGCAACATTTAAAATCTGTCCCTATTTTTGCTCCTTTGTTGAGATTTTTATTGGGATCGCTCTGTGTGCAGGTGTAAAATGCATGTTAACAGAAAGTGTTATTCAAGCAAGTTTCTAAGTTTATAAGAGCAATATTTAAACTCTGCTCCTATTTTTCTTCCTTTGTTCCTCCTTTATTTGTGGCTCTGACCAGATTTCTTGTGGCAAAAGTGTTTCAGAGGTATGGTACCCTTTCAGGAGATGCTGATGCTACCAAGGAATTGGTCGATCACTCTCAGTGTGTGTGGAATGTATGGTAAAAGAAAAGATGTTATTCTAGCAAGTTTTTAAGTTTATAAGATCAATATTTAAAATCCATCAGTCGGTATGTGTGTGTGAGTGTGAGTGTGAGTGTGTGAGTGAGTGAGAGAGTGAGAGAGATATGCAGCAGAGTGGCCATTATTTTTCAAAGCTACAGGGAGCCACTGCAGAGGGGTGGAAGAGCCGCATGCGACTCCAGTGCCACAGGTTGCAGACCCCTGTCATAAGGCAATATTTTTTAGTATGCCGTTTCTCACTAAAGTGCAGTGTGCGTGTATTATACACATATATACACACATATATTGAAGGAAGTGATTATGATTACAAGACTGGGTTCTGTATTTCTGTGAAGGATGACACTGCGCATTTGTCTAGTTACAACATTTTTCATACTGCAGTTGTTACCTGCCATACTACTATTATTTTAGAATATAGAATTAGAGCATTTTTATATATCTGCTACCCAAAAAAAAACTACAAAAAAGTATTCTGGAAGACAATGGGTTTCAAGAACTTGGCTTCTTACAGGTGAATAGCAAGGGTGTTTTTTACACTATAGGTTTCTCTTTAAAATACTACAGGCATTAAGACAAAGCAAAAACAATCTGCTGCCTCAGTAGAACCTTACAACTTTCATTTATACAAATATTGTTACTTGAAGGCAAGTCACACATACAGTTACTTGCTCTACTCCTCCCCAACAGGTATTGTTCATTAAGTAGAAGGCACCCGCACACAATAGCAATGCTTACATGGTACACAGCCATGTTCTATTTACTTTAGACTGTTCAGGGCTGCCCATCAAACAGTACCAGCACAAAAAAGACCTCCCCCAAGGTCAAGGTCAGCACTTTCTTACAACAATATTAAGTACTCCAAAATAAATTATTAAATATCCTGTATATATCAAAACGTAAGACCCCAGCATAATGATTATGATGATACAAAATATACAAAACATAACGTTTATAACAAAAGATTCAAAACAAAAATAACAAGTGTTTGTCATCTTTCCAACTATACTGCTTGCCCTGGACTGCAAACGGTTGATTAGGATAGTCAAAAAACAGAAATCGCACTGGTTTCAGAATATACCAATGTAATTTGAAGTGTCAGAATTGCATCCAGTTCTACATGACATAGCAAGATAAAAGGCCTCGCATTCCTTTACAGAAGGGACGGGTATTCTCCCACAGCAAACTGCATCATTTATCCACAAGCATATCGGATTCTGATCTTAAGAAAGCAATCCTCGTTTTTGTTGCAAGCAGAAAAGAAAACAGTAAAACGTTATTACACTAACTACAATCACACAGTGCTCAACCTATGACATACAAGACCTTCGTCAAGCGAAGCAGATACATAAATTCGCCTCCAAAGCACGAAGCATTTGAATGAATTAAAACAGCTTTCTACTGCCAAAGTGCTGGTGATACATGCCTTGTTTTAACCAGTCATTGAAAACTTGCCAACTTCCAACCGCTACCAAACACGCAAATAAACAGAAGGCAAGAGTAAGTGTGCCAAGTCCAACGTGTGAAACTACATTCTTGTTTGGTTTTGTCAGTTAACATCTTTAATAAAGAACGTACCACTAACAACGGAAATACAAAATAGCCCGTTCAACAGTTGTATAGCGCAGCATACCCACGTACATAATTTCGGTGAAGTCATCATCTACTAAGACTACCTGAAACGGCTGTAACACCGTACAGAACTTCTATTATATACACACACATGTCAGTACATGCAGACAGTACCTAAAATTAAAAGAACACACATAAGGACTACAAACTCAGCTAACCATTGCTTGCTTCATCTCCCTACTGCTGTGAGAGTTCTATAAATATCCCCACCCTCTCTGTACTAAAACAGTTGCGTCCAGCAACTAGAAAATGCGCATTATTAACATTATCTGGTCATCAGAAAAAACAGGAATGTCAACCAAGCTGACTGACGGGGGGAAAAACAGAACTGACATACTCACATTTTCGTTGTCGCGCTCGTTTACGGTGGGCAATGGCGTTCTGGTCGACATTTTGTGCGGTTGTAGGCCGCCCGGGCAAAGAAAAACAAGCAGAGACCGGAGAACAGTGAAGCTCAGGGAGGGAGGGAAAGGGGGACAACTGGGGAGGGGAAAAATGAGGGCCGGGTAAGGAAGACAGGAATAGTAGCAGCAGTTCTTTCTACGCTTCCGACAACATTGCAGAATTGGTTACAGCAAATGCAATGGCATTTTTTTGCCCCTGTGTTTTAACGTTGGAACAGAAGCCACTGTTATGCAGTGGAGCTGCTGTTGAGGCGAGAGAGGCCGCTACACGGAGCAGCTAAGGACCAAAAGGGTGGGTTGTCCTGTCTCTCCTCCTCCTTTTTCTCAGGTGTAACACAGCTCGGAGGGCGGTAGTGACCGAGCACTATAGAAGGAGCTGTAAGCGGTTGCTGGAAGAATGTATTGATCCACACTTCACGTTTGAGTCAGATGGCCAAACTGTGGCTGTTTGTTGCAGCTAGCATACTGTCTAACCCTTAGAATTGTAATTCCAGCCTACGGCTCCAACTATTGCACTCCCTCCTATTCAGGAAGAGGAGCAACTACTTCCAGTCTGACTGCTGGGCTTTCAAAGGATACCTTTATTTTATTTGAATATTAGGAAAAGCCAGGTTGAGACAAATATGTTGTGATATATATTTTTCATATGCAACGGAGTGCATGAGCTTTTTCCAGAAGATGACGCCTCAGACAAGGTTGTTGACAAGACACGTTTCTGTGTACTCAACCGATTTTTTTTTAGGCATCTCTTAGAAAGACTACAACTTAAGAGGCATCACAAAATGTATATAGCTATTAATGCTTACAACTTTGAGTTTTATATAAGCAGTACAGAAACTGAATTAATCAAACTTATAAATGATACATAATGCAGGGACAATATTTTAATAAGAGTGCTCTGCAGGCAGCAACGGGAGCATATGAACTCAAAATGGGTGTTTCTGACTGTACTACTGGCCCATTGAAATAGATTACGTACAAGTAATTATTATATCTTTAAGTTCAATTTTAGTTGTTATTGTTTATATACATTCCTGCACCCCTAAAAATTCAGCATTCCAAAATTACCACGATGCTGAAGCAAACCCTCCTACTATATTGGACAAGCTAAGGAGGTGGAACATTTCTGAATGTGTAGGAGGTGTGACTTTGCTATTTTCCAGTAGTGCTGAATGGAGAAAAGAGCCCAAGAAGGAGGAACGACTTTCTAGATAATTCCTATCCCCCCCACACACACACACACAAGTGGCACGCTCGTCATTCACACTTGTATTGTTCCTTTGCTATGTTTCTCTAGTTTTGACTAGCTTCATAATTTGCTGTTTTTCACAGCTCAGAGTGGGTAAAGTAAGGTATGTTATCTGAGTATCATTCTTAATATTAAGAAAAAAGCATGATTTGCTGCAAGCCTTATATTCTACCAATTTTCTAAGCAATCACTACATATGTTAAAAATGTTCCTTTTAAGAATGTGTACCATTTTATTTCACTAGCACCAGTAACTGGTTAAGATTTTGAGAGCTATTGTTTTGCCAATAATATAGATAATCATATATCTTCTGATGGTCACACAAGATATGTCCCAAATTTCCTGTTTGCATAGCCCAGCCTAAACAGTAGCTATGATAATAAAGTAGTGCTTCTTTGTTAAAGAAAGCCATAGGTGCACTTGTTCTGCCTTAACAATGTGTGTCTCAGAATTAGGCAGGCTGTAGACATCCACTCTTTTTCTCCATAATAAAATAATTTTATATTTTGTCGATATTGAGTTCTGTATAAAATACTATGCCTTCTCACTCATTGGAATTGTACAAACTCCATTATTTTATTTATTGTGGCAAGGACTCAATAGAAGAGAGCACTGGTAATATTTAGTGTCTCTCGTCTAGTCAGAACGTAATAGACGACACTTCATGGGTTCTGTTCAAGCAACTTTATTATGTACAAACTCATCAGGATTGAGGCTTAATAACTTTAACTTAGATAAACGTGTATTCAATCTAGCTATTAAATTTATACATGCTCAATCTCTGGCTGCACTCTCAAAATGGCACTGAAGCTAGCAAGTGCTTGCTGTTTATATGCACGTTAAGTCCTTGAAACGCTTCTTAAAGATAACAGCACATATGCTCTGTTCTACATCCTCCCACTTTGAGAAATAGTTTATGCAATATTGACAATATCAGTTGACATGCAATCAATCCAAATATCCACTCTTTATGTATGTGTGTATATATCTAAGATTATTCTAAGGAGCATATATATGTAGGCTGGGGTGTGGGTGTTCAAGCATTTACAGACTGTCTCTCTCCATTATGTACATAGTTGTCAGATATGGGGTGAATTTCCTATTCCCCTTCCACTGGTCCAAATTACACTTGAATTGGGTTAGGGAAGAACTCTGCTTCACATGTATGGGATGCCTGTTCCAGAGAAGTAGTGTCTGAGACACACAACCTCTTCCTCCAACATGTCCTGTTTATGTAGCAAGCAAGTAAACAATGCTTAAGTCGATAGATCTGGCAATTCTGATGCTTTGTTTTGTGGATATGCAGAAGGTCCATCAGAGCAGAATCCAAGGATGCTTGTATGCCAAACATGGATTACTTCTTAAGAGTATGAAGGATAAAGAGTATAGGGATAGGCTTTTCAGTTGATCCATACAGGACATATTGTTTACATTCCGTATACGTTTTGTGAGGAACCTCTACAGACATTCCAGCTTTTCATATGCCTGGTCAAGTACTTAATGAAGGGGACATTGCACTCTGATTGGTCTGATGAGAGCTAAGTACAGTGGATTGATGACTTCCTTGGACCTAAATGCCATACACTTGCTTATGAGTTGCACAACATAGAATGATTTCTTTACTACAGTAACCACATGTTAGTTGAAGGCCAGCTTACTGTCCACGTGTGTCCCCAAATCTCTGACTACTGGATCTTTGGGCTGTGTTATCAATGCAGTAGTTTCCCAGGGTAGCCAACTTCTCAAAGAATACTATTATGCATTTCTTTGCATTACGTTTTAAACCATGGCTCTGGCACCAATTATTTGTCCAAGTCAGCCCTTTTTGGAGTATTAGTGTTATGGGGGATTCTGAATGTGACTTTACCTAGTTTGTAGTCATCTGCAAACTTGGTTAGCCAAAGGCCCTTGATGTTGGCCTTGTACTTGGAAAAGTTGATGCCAAAAAGAAGCGGACTCAGCACTGAGCCATGAGGGACACTGCCAGTGACCTTCATCTTTGTGCAGGTGGACTTCCCTGTCCTAACTTCTTTGGCCCTGAAAGCTACTTGGCTATCCAGCGGATGATATAGGGGTTTATACCTAATTTAGTGAGTTTGTCTACAATGTCCAAGTGGAGTATTATATCACATGCCTTGGCCAGGTCAAGTTAAGTAGTATGCACTGTTTTGACATCATCTGTTGCATTTGTGACCTTTTAGAAGAAGTCTACTAGGTTTAGTAGGCGTGAATTGCCCGTGACAAAACCAAACTGGGTTGGATCCAGTGTCTGAAGATTTCTTATGTCATTATTAACCATTTCCATGATAAATCTTTTTATGGCTTTGCATATGAGACTAGTGAGACTTATGTTTCTGCCATTACATGTGTCCATAGATTGTCTGTCCTTGTATAGAGCAATGACCATTGCAGTTTTCCAGTCATATGGCACAAAGCCTGTCTGGAGGCTACGGTTAAATGCTGGCTTTGCTAGTCCTGATGGGACCTGTTTCATGCTGTTTAGGAGGCAACCTGGGATGTTATCAGAGCCCATTGATGTGGTATTAATGGCCCAGGACAGCACATTGTGCACTTGCTCTCTGGTGATAGCTTGAGGGTTATGTTCAATGGTATTTCTTGATGGATGGCTGGGGAGGGGCAAAACTTGAGCTGAAGCAGTTCTGCACATTGTTGTGTACTGCCTTTGAGGTTGTGGACATAGCTAAAGGAAGTCTTATTAATGATCTTGGCCTCGAAGGTTATTTTTACCTAAAATTTTGCTTTGGTAGACTTGATTTATCCTCTGATTTGCTTGTCTAGATTGAAGACATTTTTTTTCCTGCTGGGCACTGCAGTTTTTAATTTTTGCCATGACTTTCTTCCTTTTGTTATACAATGTATTGATGTTGGGATTCCACCAAGGTGCCTTGTTTTTCTGAGTTTGTTCTGTGCTTATTCCTGGTAGGAGCAGCTGTCTCTCTGCATTTATTAACATGATTGTACAGGGTCTGCATAGACAGCTGTGTTCTTAGTGTTTTGGGGGGGGGGGGGGCTTGACATTTTGCCAGGTTATCACTTAATAGTAGGAAGTTTGCCTTTGAATTTTTCTTAAGTGTTCCAGGTTTAGGAGGGGTTCCAGGATCCATTTTTATTTCTAAAGAGATAGCTTTATGGTCCAACCTTACCAGAGATGACATTTCAGTAGTGTGGATATAGCATTCTTCCATGTTTGTGAGGACCAGATCCATTATGTTCTCACTCCAAGTGAAAGTATGGACTATCTGGTCTAGGGTGTCTATGTTGGTAAAGTCCAGGAATCTCTGGGCCTCCAAGTTTGGGGTAGTATATGACTCCCAGTTTATTGTAGGATAGTTAAAGTCATCCCTAAATGTGGTACTGGGTTGAATGCTGAGTGTCTCCAGTAAATTTCAGTATATGTTGTGGGTTTCCCAGGTCATAGAGAAGGATTTATTGCTTGCAAAGATATGGCATGGGACTTTGTGGTAATTTGGACATGGGAAAAGCCCAAGTGAGTCATCCTTTTTGACCAGTATTAAGGTATGTTTGTTTTTGATGTAAATCAAGACACATCCACCTTTAGTCCATACCTGTGCAGTAGCTGTTCCAAATGTGTGGAAGTCATTGTAGCCCTGCACCGCCAAGGAGCTCTCTGTGGCTTTAAACCATGTCTCAGTAGCTGCACAAACATCTGCATTCTCCAGAGAGGGGAGAGCTTGCTGGGATGGGAGTTTCCTGTTTAGATTCCCGACACTGAGCAGTGCTACCTTTCAGTTTTCTATGGTTGGTTTTGCAATTTCGGAAAGTCTGTCAGTTAGAAATTGTCTAAATACAGAAAAATGGGGGATGACAATGTTTTCATCAATATTCAAAAGCCTAAAGGGAACAGGTGAAGACCATCCCTGAGAAAGCAGAATGGTCTGTCGACCATATCCTGTCATGCTGAAAAATATTCTATCCCTTTGGAGTGACAGCAAAAACTAAGCCAATTATTAAAATGCATCATCTTCTTTTCATATTGTGGTATCATCCTGGGTGAATGAAGAATGCTGCTCAGTGCTAAGTACATACCAGCCTTGGACACACAATCCAAGAGATTCATCATGTATCTCTTCATGTAGTCCAGGGAGGTAAATCTCAGGTCATTTACACCCACATGGACTATGACTGAATCATACTGGTACTTGCAATCCAGTGACCTGAGAGCATGCATGATCTGGAAGATCCTGGTCCTGATATGCAACCAACCATGATTTTTTTCCTTACTCAGCCTGATGAGTGGGACATATGTGTGTCTCATAATGGAACTGTCTATGACCAGAATATTGGGTTGTGTGGTGGCTTGCTTTATGTGCTTAGTTGAGACTCCATGAGATGTAGCTGTATGTGTTGTGGTGGGTGGTGTTTTGGTGGAGTGTTTTGGGGGCTGCTGAAGATATTTGTTGTAGGTGTAATGTCTGGGAGGGCTTTGAAGTTATGAAGATTATGTTTAAGAACCTCAGCATATGTGGGTTTATGTGACTGATTTGTACTATGTGTGGTGGGTGTAGTATGTGCCTTATTGACAGCCTGATTAGTGTGTGTGATTGCATGTGAGAGCTTTGCTTCCAGTGACATTGTGTAAATACATCTCACACATACCTTATCTCTTAGTTTAAGAATTGGTTAATTGTCAGTAGCAATTGCCTTAATTTTCCCATATTCACCAAGCTATCTACAGAGGTAGCAATACCAAGACAGTTCATATCCATGGTTACATGCCCTTTTTACTTGATCAGAAAGTTGCTGAAGGAGTATACAGTAAAAACAGAACTATCTAATGCAAAACTGGAAGTGTAGTGCCTGTCCCTGTATAAGCTAGCTTCTCTTTGCGTAACTGGAACTGGGGAAGTTTCAAAGGTAGTTTTACAGAGAAAATGTAAAGTATAGGTGCCAGCATCTATACAGGGCACTGATAAAAAAAAACCTGCATTGCGGAAACAGGCCAACTTCATACAGGCACAGAAATTTGACTTTTTTTGTTGTGGCTTATCCCGGTTAGGGGTCGCCACAGCGGAACTCCGGTCCGCTAATGTTTGGTAGTGGATTTTACGTGCCGAGTTACCAGCCCTGATGCACAACCTTCAATGAAGGCACGCCCATTCACGCATGCCTCCACACAGAAGACACTCTAGCTGAGAATCGAACGCAGCAACGTCTTGCTGTGAGGCGACAACGCTACCGCAGCACCACTACCGTAGGTTAGGCACATAAATTTGACTAAACACATAAAATGGCCTTGCGGCCAATCAGAGTCACATTCCAACTTATATCTCTGTGATTCCCAGCTTAGAACAGACTGGGCTACCCCACACTGCTGCTAGCGCACAGTCCTGAGTGTCCTTAAATGTGGAATCACAAAAACAAAGCCATAAGGTGAGGAACTAAGCTACAAACAACTGATTAACCAGGAAACACTAAATTACTCAACAGTGCAGGGACTGGCAATGAGATCAGCAAAATGCAAAGGCACTTTACAGAGATACAGTTCAACAGAGTATAACAAATAATATGAAAATACAGCAGCAGCACAGTCAAAATAAATTACAGAAGTGCAAAAATGACCAGAATTACATATCTCGTGCTTGGATTGCACTGAATTCAACCCAGACTTTCCTGAAAAAGCAGTGCGGTCACAAAATGTGTGTGTGTGTGTGTGTGTGTGTGTGTGTGTGTGTGGGCTCCATTCATTCTGTTGTGCATAGTGCATACTGTATAGTTATAGGATCATAGGAGGTTACTAGGCTAATGGCCCTGGGCTCCTTATAAGCCTAGCCAAGGGTTTATCCCAAAAAAGAAACCTCAGTCAGCACCTGTTGCCCCTGTCAATGAGGAACAAAGGTGGAACCCCTGGGACAAATCTGTGGTTTCCCATCCACTCAACAAGGTTGCGCTTGAAGAGGATCAGCAAGATACTCTGTTTGACATGTACTGGAAGTCTATTCTAGAGACTGGGTAGTCTCTGGGAGACAAATCTGTCTCTCCAGCAGGTTTTGTTGATGTTGCATATTAGATTTAGGCTTATCGAGTGGGTAATACGAGAAGAGTTAGACTTACGGATATGGAGCATCTCTAGTAGGGCAGGGTCCGATATTGCCTTGTAGGTGAGACACAGATCACCTCTGAGCAATCTGTATGATACCAAGTAAAGTGATAGTGATTTGAGCCTGTCCGCATAGGACAGGTGTTGGAGGCCATGGATTCTCTTTGTGAGGTATTTTTGTGGCCTTTCCAGTTGGTGCAGGTGTCTGGAGAGGTACATACCAAATGGGGCATTATACTCAATTATGGGTCTAATGAGGGATGAGTACAGAGAGGTAATAACCTCCTTTTTTCTGGATGCAATCCCTTTACTTATGAGATGAACCAAGTAAAAGGCTTTTCTGACCACTGCTGCCACATGATGGTCGATTGTGAGAGTGTTGTCAACCTGAGTACCCAGGTCTCTCACCACAGGTTGTATGTTTAGGGAGTTGCCATTGATGCGGTAATCAGTAGGGGCCATCTTTTTGCCGAATGGTATGATAATACATTTTTTTGTGTTTAACTTAAGGCCATGACTTTGGCACCAATTATTTGTATCTGTGAGACCCTCTTGCAATATGTTAACATCATTTGGGCAGTCAATGACAGCACCCAACTTACAGTCATCCGCAAACTTGGTCAGCCACAGACCCTTTGTCTTTGCCTGGTCCTCTGAAAAGTAGATGCCAAACAGTAGGGGTCCCAGGACAGATCCCTGGGGAACAACACTACTGACAGGTCTGCTGTCAGAGGTGGTGGCACCTATTTTGAGCTTGTGGGGTCCTATCTGTGAGCCAGCTGGCCACCCAACTGATGAGATAGGGATTAACACCAAGTTGTTAGCTTTTCAATGATGCCCAAGTGGGGGATTCTGTCAAAGGCCTTGGCCAGGTCCAGGTAAGCTGTATGATACTGACTTTCCCTCATCCACGGCCTTGGTGGCAGTCTCAAAGAAGTCAACTAGGTTCAATAGGCAACATCTGCCCCTAACGAATCTGAATTGTGTGGGGTCGAGTGTTTGGAGATTGCCTATGTCCTTGTTTATGAGATCCATAATAAATATGCTCTATGGCTGTACAGATCAAACATGTCAAGCTAATGGGGGCGATAGTTTCCTGGGTCAGTAGTGGCACCACCTTTGTGCAAGGGGATGACAATGGCAGTTCTCCACTCTGCTGGAGTGAAACCTGTAATTAGGCTGTGGTTGAATAGGGTGCTCAATGGCAAAGCTAGTTCTTGCTTGAGATGGTACAGAATACAGCCGAAGATATTATCAGGTTCCATGGAAGCTGTGTTCTTTGCCTTAGGGCCTTGGAGATGTGAGGTATGGGAGAAGTATCGGGGATGTCGAATGAGCCTTTGGTGGCCAATAAGGGGGTGAAGTTTGCGCTGTACCTATCAGCCAGCAGGTTGGCTAAATCAGTAGGATTAGTATAAGTGGTACCATTAAGTACTAATTTGGAACAAACTTGGGCTTTGCCATGGAGGTTCCTACTGTAACTGAAGAAGGACTTGTGGTTTCCCTTTGTTTCAGAGGCTAGTTTCAACTCATAATTGGCTTTGGAGTTTTTCACTAGTGATCTAATTTGCTTGTTGCGGCAGAGGAGGGAGATCTTCTGATTTGGGATTTGTTCCTTTTTACCTTTGGACAACAGTTTCTTCATTTTGTTGTAAAGCCTGTTGATAGAGGATGTCCACCAGACAGGTTTGTGTTTCCTTGAGGAGCAGGTTTTAGTTCTTTTGGGTATGGCTGAGTCCATGCAGTTGTACAGGTGCTTGTATACTGCACTGGCATACTGTTCAGCATAGTTGTCTGCATCCTCTGAGGGGGGAGGTAGTGTGAAGCTTCTGATACCCTCCCTTAGCAGGGTGTAGTCAGATTTTGAGAAGTTTTTTAGCCTGGTTATGGCTGGGGAGGGGTTGGGTGGGATAGAAACTTCGAATGAGACAGACTGATGATCTGATCTCACCAGGGAAGGACATACTATGGGAGTGGTGCAGCGATCACCCATATTGGTGAGAACCAAGTCCAGTATGTTATCTCCCCTTGTGAGGGATGAGACCAGCTGGTCTAGTGCTTTAGAGTTAATTAAGTAAAGGAATTGTTGGGTGAGTGCATTGGTGCAGGAATAGTTCACCCAGTCTGTGGTGGGGTAGTTGAAGTCACCAAGGATCATGGTGTTAGGGCATACCTTGATGGAGTCAAGTAGGTCCAGGTAGGAGGAGTGGGTGTCCTGAGACATGGAGGGATGTGTATAGCTGGCTATTACTTGGATGGGTGTCTTGCCAACTGTCAGTTGCACCTGCAGTAATTCTAGTGCGTTATGCTGGCAAACTAGTCTGGAGGTGTGCTTGTCTTTAATGAAGATAGAGACTCCACCACCCTTAGACTTTCCAACCTCATTTTGGGGTCGGAAATTGCGGAATGAGGTATAGCCTGGCAATCAGTTTGAATGTTTTATGTATTGCACATTCATTTTATTGGATTTATGCTTTATCATAACAGATAAGCGGGATTTTGTGCATGTGTGAATGCGTGCACACACATGCATGTTTGTGAGTAAGAGTATGGGTGAGTGAAGTGGATAGATTTAATGGTGTATGTATGTGCTGGTGTATTTGTCTGAGCCTGTCTTGTTTAGTGGTAATGTTAGGGGCAGGGTTAAGGTTAGCTTGTATTAGTAAGGTGGTATGGGGCAACACCTAACCCTAATCCTGCTCCTAACATTTACTCTAAACCTTACCTTAAAAAAATCTTTCAGTAATACTACCACCAATCCGACAAATTAGAAAAATAGAGGCTAGTGTTATGGAGGGTTTTAGTGTAAAGATCATAAAAATAAATTGCTTTTGTTTTGTAATCTTTATCATGTTAGATGTTTTGGAGTGTTTGATAGTGTGATTCTTTGCTGTATTGTGTTCCATTTTGTGATATGTTATGAATCGCAGAGTATGTGTATACAGTGTGTATGTATATATATATATATATATATATATATATATATATATATATATATATATATATATTCATTTATCTACACTTACCTATTTATCTATCTATATATACATACATACATACATACATACACACACACACACACACACACACACACACACACACACACACACACACACATATACATTTGTAGGTAAATACTAGGCTGACTGCCTTTATGAGCCATTTAAAGCCTAGCCAATATCCATTTCAAAGGAAAGGATCAAACCCTGTACCTTGTGTCTGTGAGGCAATTCATTTTGCTAACCAGGTAAACCCACTAGGAATAAGCCTCTTTTCAGGGTTGATTGTGTAAATAAATATGTTCATCCTTTTTTTAACTATTTCTTTCACTCCCCTCGCTATAACTACCAGGTTTACAGTTTGTTTTTTCTCTCTCTAATGCAGAGAAACTTGCATGTGGATAGTGGTCTTGAAGAAGTACCTACTGATGTTGTGCTAGATGCTTTTTAAACCAGTTCCCTGTTTTATGCTAAAGAGTTAGACACAATAAGTATTTTATTTTTATGTTTTTCACCTCATTGTGTTCTATCAGCATGCCTCTCCCAGCTTGCAGTTTCAGCTTTCCCATAGAATGGAGCCCCCCCCCCCTGCACCTTTACAGGTGTACTGTCTAGCAGGAAAAGCAGTGTAGTGTTGTTGTTGATTATTATCCTTAACATCTGCTGGAATTATTTATTAACTGAACTTGGCCAGTGTCAAAGCAGGATTTGCAATACAAGAGTAAGTGATTGTCTACTGGCATGTTCTGCAGCTAGGTCTGGTCCCCCCTAGCTGCTAATGTGTGGTGTCCAAGTGGTTGGATGTAGTTGCCAGCTTCTTTTTGGCATGACCAGACCAGTATTGGCTACTCAGTCCCACCTCTTCTAGTTGGCTGGAGTGGGATTAGACCATTCACACTTCGGTTACTGGGCTTGAAATTAGAACTCCATCCATCTGTGTCAAACAGCTGCCAAAAAATTAACAAAATTAACACGGTATGTTGACAACGGACCCACACTCACCACCTGATAGCAGCCCTCAGTGCAATCTTCTGACCCACATGCGATATTCTGTCACAAACCACACCCCACATTAGACGACCCCAAGACACCCATTTATACATGTTCTGTTTCCCTCACATAATCCATCCACTATCCACAACCCCTTTTTCCCATTTTTGCACATGGGGTCAGGATGCCACCTCAACAGTGACAATCATCTAGAGCCAAGGTTTACACTGCAGGGTGTCAGTCCTGCCATGGTAGTTCTTCAACAACACACACTCACACCTATTGCCAATTTATAGTATCCAAACCACTTACTGCATGATTTTGGAATGTAGGAGGAAACTGGAGCACTCAAAAGAAACTCATGCAAACACAGGGAGGACATGCAAACTCTGCACAGAAGGCATCCCAGCTGACAAATGAACCAGGGAACCTCTTGCTATGAGTTAACAACACTATCTGCTGCGCCACTGTGCTGCCCATATTCCACTTATTCCCCTCACATAACACAGCCACTATTTGTTCATCAAGTATGTCTTGAGCTGGGCAGTTTACACAGGTCATGAATGTAAAAACCACCCTTCATGTCAGTGACCAGGAGATGCACTACAGTAGGACAGGTGTTCATCTCAGTACAAAAAAAGAATACTTGTGTAACATATGAGCATATTATGTGTTCTGCATGTGGATGTGCAAAGCAGAATGTGTGCATTTACAAAACGTTTGCCTTACTTTCCTAACAAATGAGATATCATGATACAGTTATATCTATAACAAAGTATGGCATTTGTAAGTCTTAATGCAGCATAGCATAACCAAATTGTACACAAGCATACCCGACTCTTTGCTTGAAGAGCCACTCCATTCTCTTCTGGATCAAGAGAGAGTTTTTCATGTTCACTCTCTGAGCTGCAAAACAGGAAGAATATAGCATTCCTTAATTAAATGGCCAATTAAGTCACAAATAGTTATATGACAAAGACATCACTGAACAGATTTCCATACTTACAGTACATCTCATGGGCCCTTGCTCTTACCTCTTCTTCACAGTGGTGTAGAAGGCCAGGATGGTCCCTTCGCACGTCATTGCAGTGGTACTGGTACAGGCCAGTGTGGCATCAGACACCACCCTAGCAAGACTGTCAGACATCCACTTTATACTGCAATCTCATAGGAGTGCCCCATGAGACAGTCACAGGGGTCTCTGTGCAGCAGAAAAGGAAATATTTTGCTTCCTTAGGACACCACTTGAGACCACTGCCAAAATCAATGCATTTTCTAGCCATGGCCATTCAATAGCCCACTTTCCAGAGAACTGTGGTAGCCATCTCATGGCTGCACACATTGATGATATCCGCACACATTGCATAAAATAGATAAAACAAAATTAAAAGTAATCAACATTCTTTTCTGAACCAAAAAAATTCCCATTTCTCTCCACTGCTGCCTGGTCTGCCATTGGGAAAGGCATCCTCCTGCCTTGACTAGAATACTGCCTTCCCATGTTCGACACTGCCTCCAATCACAGCTCCACTACTCTCCAAACCATCTCCAACTCCACCTGCTGCTTTATCACTAACTACCCCCTCTCCCTCAAGATCACTAGTGCATCACCCTGGAAAAAACAAGATGGCTCCTCATCCAGCAACAACATATTGGGCACCCACTTTTTTAAACTGGTACATCTCCATATGTTCACACCGCTCTCAGCCGAACTCCATGAGAAAATATTTAAAAGCCTCCGCTGCTCTCTACACCAAGATCTTCTCTCCAAACTGACAGACATTGCTTCTCCATGCTTGCAGCCACTCTCTGGTAAACCATCACAGATGCCATCAGGGAAAATTTCAATATATCCAGCTTCAATAAAGATCTGTTACCCCCATTTAAAACAAGAAGTCCAATGCACCTGTGTCTACAATTTCTGTTTTGTGGAGGACATGAAAGTTAGGCATGGATGGATGAATGACTCTGTACCACTGAGGGTTACGACACACAGCACTGTGACTACTGGCAGCAATAATAGCGTCTTCCCCTGTAACTCCAAGTTTTTGCTGCAATCAACAGCCTTAGAGGCAACATCTCTCCAAGTGTAATATATACATTTCTGAATCGTTGTGTCATTTTAATACTGCTGCTCATTTCTAACTCATTATACCATCATTTGCATATTATGCAAATCACAGAATTTCTTGTAAAACACACAAACTCTCAGAATGCCAGGAAAAATTCCTAGCTGGACTGACTACCTCTATTTTTTTTTTTTTTTGGTGACTGTGACCCTCTGATGAGTATTCTAGTCCTCAACTGTCCTCAACCTCATTTCAATTTCTGCACTATAGACTCTATATGCTAGAAAAAGAATGAATAGGTCACTGATTATAACTTCAAAGTATGTGTTCTTGGAATATATTTATTCAGCACATAACAAAATGGTTTTAATCAATGTCTTACTAATAATCCTGTGTGTATCTAATGTGTTTTTTTAATTCCTCTTTATTGACCTTATTACAAATGCATGGAAACGTGCATAGAAATTGTTGTAGTAGAATCCAGATCACTTAATCATTTTAAAAATACATTATCATTTATTTATTTTACATTTGTTAACTGGGAAAGTCCGACTGGATACAGGTCCATTTTCAGAGGAGGCCCGGGGAGAAAAGCTCCAAACATGCATAACAAGTATAAATACAGTGAAATTATTTCAGTGAATTATCACAAAATCGACATTTGTTTAACAATAGATACATACAAGTTCACGATTTTCTCAAATACACCCAGGAAATAGTTGGAAATTATTAGCTGAGTAGGAAATAAGAGATTACATCTGATAAGGGAAAACACATACAGTTTATAGCGGTTAACATACTTGGCTGAGGCAAGATATCATCCTTACTTTAATTCTTCCCAATAGGTGAGACACATATAAAATGCTAGCAGTTAGAGCATCAGAGTTTCATTCCTGTAATAAGGTTATCATTTATAGTTGATGTTAGAGTGGGGGCGGGGGGAGTGTCTGGATCACCTCACTTCTATATTCTTAGTAAAGCATTCCTAGATGCTGATATAATCCTTAAAATAGTGCTGCAAACATATTTTTTTATAAGCTCCTTGCATCAGGCCCATTCTGCACTAACATCTTCTTATGAAGTCTTTAAACCTAACTGGGAAAAACCTATCTAACATTATTTATAATTCATCCAGTCATATATTCCTCGTGTATGAAGTTGAGGCATCTTATTCTTAAAACATTCTAAAATCACCTAATCACCTGTTTCACCAAATCATCGCTTACCATTTTCTTACTTCCCAGTAGTAACATCCGATCTGGATGCTTATTCCATAACCACCCTCCTTACTACATCTTCTTAGTTCCAAAGTTTTGGAACACCTTCTCGTAACTTTTGTACACACACTCTGTTAGTGTGCTTCAAACATGCCTGGGCTGTTGCCTTAGCAATATAATGCTGAAACCATAACCTTGTCCCCTCCATCACTCCTTCCAATAACTTCATCCATCCCAAAGTCTCTGCATTGATTTAACATTATGTGTATACTGCATGGCTGCTAGTTATATTTCCCTTGATTATTATCTGTCTTTTATGATCTAATCTAATAATTCACCATAATATCCTCCAAATCTCCACTCATCCCAGTTTTGCCTCTTCCAAAGGAATATTGTTAAAATTTAGTATTCACATACAACAGCAATTGTTATTCTATACACACACGGCTTCCAAGTTTTGAAGCCTTCCACCTACCATTTCATATTCTGCCTTTTGGGTCTGTCCCAGAGATCACCTAATCCACCCATCAGAATAATCAGCAGGGGATAAGGCATACTTCATAGAATTTTCCTTTCATTTTATTACCAGGAAGAGCAGTAACATCAGCTTACCATTTCATTCCTAATATAGCCTTCCTTCTTATTTGTGATACGTGAAGCAAACGTAACATGACTAGGACAGGCAGTCAGCAATACTCATCTTTCCAGCTGTAGAAATGCATATGACATAATCATGAAATACCTCAGTGCAGTACTCCCTTCTCAGAAGGCAATCAAAACCTTCTTTTACATCTGTTAAACTCGGAGAAAGCTGTTCAATATATCGTAGTCATCTCTGTAAAAGTCCGACCCTCTTTACTATTTAAACATCCAGTAAAAACATATACTAGACTCCAAGCTATGACCTTATTCTAATTATCTCAAAAGAAAAATTCAAACTCATTGTATTATTGTAATGCCAATAATTTCACTTCTCGTAAAATGCATCCATCTCTCATTCTATGAATCACATTTGTTAAAATTAAAGTAGAACCACAAAAGTAATCTGTACAAAAATCCATTTAATATCAGTGAAGAGCTGAGTGAATCCTAACGTATCCCAAAAAAGTTCATACTTCTAATAGACGTCACAAAATTCAAACACAGTCACCTAACTTTCCTACTGTAAGAGGTCTACATAACACTTGTAGGAGATTACACAGACATGTCTTATATTCAGTGATTAGATTTCAGTGTCAAAAGTAAGATAGTTATTTGTTAAAAGACATTATATTACTATTTCAAACTTCACTAAATTGACCTAACTGTTTAGAGAGCAGCAATGACATGAAATTTTCTGGGTTTGAAAAAGTTGTTATATCTCCTTAACGGTATTAAAGTGGCACTTTTAAGGCATAGGTAACCCCAGTTGTGAAATGACTATATTATATGACATTACTTAGTTTTTTACTACTGCGGTGGTGGTGCTGCGGTAGCATTGTCGCCTCACAGTTGCCCGTTCGATTCTCAGAGAGTCTTCTATGTGGCGACATGCGTGAATGGGCATTCCTTCGTTGAAGGTTGTGCGTTAGGCCTGGCAAGCCAGCACGTAAAAATCTACTGCCAATCATTAGCGGACCGGAGTTCCTCTGTGGCGACCCCTAACCGGGAAAAGCCAAAAGACACAACAACAACAACTTAGTTTTTTAGTTTTCTGTAATAATATGACTATTTATCTGAAAGAAGTCATTACTTCTGTGAAAGCAATAATAACTATCTTCCTGTTGATGCATTACATATCCTGCTTTATACCCTTTTATAATATGCACCAGTATCCAATAACCATACATATCATAATTTTACATAAATGGCCATCCTAAATGTCTAAAATATTTCAAAAAGCAACATTACTGTTTGGCATAACCAGTATCTCTAGGGATGGTATTGATTATCACTGTGTGCCACAGAGCAGGGTTTGGTTCAATGTCAAAGTCTGATGAGAGTCATGAAAAAGGCCAAGCGATGGCTAAGAATTGTGCAGTCGTACCCTTTCATGTAGGTGCAGTACTTTCTACATGGCGTATAAATGCAAATGATCCAAAGCAGTTGTATGCGGTTAACAAACACAATACCATTGTAAGACCACTAAGTTTTATGACCATTCATGCCTTGCCAGTACTTTCCTTCATGCTGCACCTCCTTTTCTCTAGGAGGACCATACCAGTCAGTTTCCAAAGTAAATTTGTGGGTACTCATCCAGTCATCTAGGTTATGTTTAAAGGAAGATACTGCCTTGCACTGTTTAACATGCAGTTGAAATTTATTCCAGAGGTTTAGAAGATGAGTTATAAACCCAGCCCTCCACAATGTTTTACTTATCTATTGGTGAAGATTTTTTGTCCCTGGTTTTATTACTAGTAGAAATTTTGGACTTACGGTGATAAATGGGAACTTTAACAACTGCATCTCTAATGGCACAGTAGGTGAGATGGAGATCTCCCCTCAGAACTCTGTAAGACACAGAATAAAGGAAGACAGCTACCAGCCTCTCTTGGTAGCTTAGTAACTTTAGTCTTGTTATCTTTTGGTTAGGAATCTTTGGGGTCTTTCTAATTGTTTGATATGTTTAATGTACTGAAAGGAGCAATGTATTCTATAAATGGTCTGATCAATGTTGTATTAGCTGATCACAGTGGGGTAACCTATGAGTATCTAACCACATACAACCTGATGGTGTTGCGACTAGCAGTGCATATCCCTTCCCCAACAATATGTTGCTCATAATACATGGTAATAGAGTCCTCTGTGCCCTGTGCTACAGGCAGGCCTGCTACTATAAGCAGAATTGTCCTCCACCCCAGTCCTGACAACATTGCTGAGATCTCTCACAGCACCAGATCCCCTCATTACCACAAAATGGTAATGATTCTAGGTTGACCATCCTGATTTAAAAGCGAAACATTTTTATGAATTTCTTCAATACATGATGGTGGAACATGGTGCAAGCACAATAGTAAAGTGCAGCTTTGCTAGGTATAGTGTGTCAGCTACATAGTAACTTGCATTACACTTTACTAAGCTGCCTTTAACTGTTCTACTGTAAAGTGCTGTCATGCTGCATAGAGCTTCCCCCATCCCAAGTGGTGTACCATATGCTCCTGTGTGCAGTTTAACAACACAGGCTGTCTGTTGTATGTTTCTGTAGACTAGAGCAATGCACATCTGAGTGTGGTTTTTCATGAAAGGGTACAAACCATACTGCACAGATGTATTTACAAATCTGTAGGTTATTTCTGTGGATAGTAGTGCCCCTCAACTGTACCAGGAAAGCAAGACTAGTCTTAATTTTCTGGAAGAAAACATAGCCGCAGTGGGATAGGTTTAAAAATGACCTGTTGAGGCATAGCTACCTAAACTGTAAACATGATCCTGTTAACGAATAATTTACCCAGGTGTAGAACATAATATAATAAAGGTCAATAATCTTCTTCTTCTTCTTTCGGCTGCTGCCATTAGGGGACGCCACAGCGGCTCATCTGTTTCCATTTCTTCCTGTCCTCTGCATCTTGCTCTGTCACAACAATCACCTGCATGCCCTCTCTCACCATATCCATAAACCTTATCTTAGGCCTTCCTCTTTTCCTGTTACCTAGCAGCTTCATCTTTGGCATCTTTTTCCCAATGTACTCTGCATCCCTCCTCAGCACATGTCCAAATCATCGTAATCTTACCTCTCTGGCTTTGTCTCCAAACCTTCCAACCTGGGCTGACCCTTGAATATAAAGGTCAATAATAAAATTTAAAAATTGAAAAGCAGCCTGACACTTTACAAAACAGTACCATAACATATATCCCTAGCAAACTAGAGCTATTCAAACTACAAAACTAATATGGGAAAAATATTACTGTTCAACAAATAATTGTGTCAGCACTAGAGGTTGGTTTAAAATGACTGTGCTAAGACCCCAACTATAAAAAATGTTATATAACTATAACTATGTTAAGACATCATGTATCCCAAATATAGAATGCTAATAATTGTCAATAACTAGTTTTCGAAATTGCATTACAGTAAAGATGTGATTAGCCATCTTGAGTTTCAAACCTTCCCCGTTACTTGCACATTAGAAATAATATTTAACATGACCCAGTTAAGATAACAATTGCACTATCTATAAAGTGTTATATGACTTTGAATAATACTATTAGAGCCCTTACGTGACTGACCTAAAGAAATCGTTATTTCTCCATCTTAAACAGTTGCAAACACGACTCTATTAAGGCATGCCAAATTTAGCTTGTCACAACATAAACCATCTGTTCTTTTTTCAGCTTTATTGATGAGAGCCAAACTTGTTTTCAACAGCAAAACACAGAGAATATTTACACAAGTTCTCACTCTCTCTCTATATATACATACATATGCAGATATATATATATATATATATATATATATATATATATAATATATATATATATATATATATATATATAAATAAAATCTGTAGTTCCAAAGTTGTCTAGAACAATTAATTTAGAAAACAGCATCTGACCAATAGTGAGATCCTAAATAGCTGGTGTACTTATCAATGGCATAACCATCATGTTCACCCAAAAGTAAGTGCCCTCCTTTAAAAAAAAAAAAAAAAGTGGGGAAAAGTGAGCTCTGTGCCTATTGACACCAAGTATTACCACCGTCTTATATTAAGTTAACAGTTTACTCCTGCCAGTGTGAATTTGAGTTATTGTTCTTCAGCGAATGTAACAAATTGGTCTTATAAGAAGTATGTATATTATAAATGCTTTCAGGAGAAAACATTTTTAACTGGACATCTTTTAAAACGGAGATTCAAAACAGAGATTCATGAGTAGCAATATTGTTATTCTAAAGAATCATTCAGTATTCTAGCAAGTTCAAATCAACATGAAATACAAAATTAAGTATTTGTTCTCTCCAAGATGCCTTTGAAATATTATTATTCAACGAACCCTAATAAAAGCCACATACTAAAAAGTTCAAATAAGCATAGTGAAAATGATTGTTCCTATATTGGTAAAACACTGTGAATCACTCCATGGAAAGAGACATGCATAAAATAAGGTTTCTAAAATAGTAATATTGTTATTGTGATAAACAATCCATGAAGTTCAAAACCCTATGAAATATTAAGAAGCAGTGATATCAGCTTTAATCCCAACCTGAGTATCAGTCCCATATCAATTCTGTTAAATCACATGGTTATTTTCAAAGGTGTAACTTCAACGTAAACACCCATGTAAATTCACAAGAAATTTAAATATGACTAATATGTGCAGCTACAGCAAAGTCACAGTTGTTGTTTATCTTTTGGCTTTTCCCGGTAAGGGGTCGCCACAGAGGAACTCTGGTCTGCTAATGATTGGCAGTAGATTTTTACAAAATGCCGAGGTGCCAGCTTGACACCCAACCTTCAATGAAGGCACGCCCATTTACGCACGCATGTCTTTCCAATGCTACCCAACCGTGGGGAGGACATGCAGACTCCACACAGAGGGCACTTCCAAGCCAAGCCGAGAATCGAACGGGAGAACCTCTTGCTGTGAGGTAACAACGCTACCGCTGTACCACCGCGGCAGATACAGCAAAGTCACAGTGTCTGAACCATTACTCCATTTTGTCCCTCTTAGTGATTCTTCATTGGCTCAAACGTATTATTGTTGGATATCTGTATTTCTAAAAGTAAAGATAATATTGTCAAACAGTATTAAAATGAGCTAATGTCGCAGTGTAGAAAGATAAAGGTTTGATTATAGGCCAGGTTACCTGGGTTTGATTAGCAGCTGTAGCATATGAAGCACTGACAAAGGAGGCTAGAAGTGCCCATCCTAAGGTGGAGGAGCATGTTCTTGGACACATCTCTATCCTTAGTGGAGGATGTGGAAGCATGAGGTATGTCTACTTCGGAGGGGCAGGTATCTTGCTGAGGTCATGTAGATGGTGGCTGAAGTGACCCAGAGATTATTGCATGCAAGGATGAGTGGGTAGGGAAAAATAAATAGGAAAAATACTCCTCTGACAGCAGTATGATGCTGTACCAGGACAAGTCAATCTCTTCATTAGCCCCAGTCCTAATTGAAGAAAGTCCAAGGAAGTTAAGCAGGGGTAACAGACTAAGCAAACAAGGAGGGGCACTGTGGTCAGTAGATGGTCAGCTGTGTGGGAGAAAAAAGAAGCAATAAAAACATATTAAAACCCATTAAGCAGTTCTGTTTTCATTACACTACAACTGGCTACCACTGGTATGATTGTCCCAAAGTTCACACTCCACCTCAGTACCCAAGTGACATCTCACTTCCCATTGCATGTTTCACATGTACATCTTATAGCAGTCTCATCTTCCAGTTATTAGAGCTGCTGATCCAACTATTCTTCAAGTTCAGCGATACTTAAGCAATCATGACCTTTATCCTGACTGCTGTCATAGATTCCTCTTTCACATAATTTAACAATTCTGTCAACATTTGTAGCCTATCCATCACCAACTAAATTGAGATAATCAGTTGCATCCCATCTGAAAAAAAAACACATTAAGAAAATAAAAATGAACAATCCAGCAGAAGGACAGATATGCATAGACATTTCAGAAACTAGCAAACAGAAAGAGGTGCAAAATAAAAAATAATATCTAGGATATGTAAAGCAATAGAAAGAATAATGATAGCTACAAAAGAAAATGGAAAAGGGAAGGATTGTTAGAAATTAGGTTGAAAGAAAGCAAATGGGAAAATAAATCTATAAGGGATTTAAGATGGTAAAAATCAGGAAATTCCATATATTTGTCTGGAAATGCTTACATAAGTATTTTTGCAGATCTGAATGACCGACTAAAATGAATCAAATGACATCAAACAGATGGGATGAGCTGAGAAGTTGGATACCTATGCTCTTTTCATGCCGAAAATGAATGCAGATTAGGAAATACTTACAGGAATTATTTATATTATCGTGGCCAGGGAATGGCAATCTTAGCCCAATAATCTTTTTCTTAGCATGTCATTTGTCAGGAATTTGGAATCCAGGTGAAAGAGAATTGTTGAATCCAATGATGATAGCAGGCAAGGAAACAATAACCAGGAAATGGAAAAAAGAGGAACCTCCTACTAAGAAAGAGTTATATAAGGTAATACAGGAAATAGCAGAAGAAGAAAAAATAATTGTAGGGAAAGACAATCTGGTTAAGTACAAAAAATAATGGAGGACCTAGATTAAAATAAACTAAAATGATGTACTGCAAGTTAAGTAAATGGAAGGGTGACCTGTACAATTTGAACATATTTCTTATACTGTATGCAAAACTGGCACAACCTGCAAAGACGTGAAGTTAATTGACTTTTTGTTTATAACTTAATATTTGCAATTAAAGAGACTTAGAATGTGTATAATCTACTTGATAAAGACTGGATATTGTGAATACTGGTATTGAGTTAGTCCAAATGGAAATGCAGTTGTTTAGGTTGCAGTAGTCAGCCAACCACCCCTGTATACAAGGTGTACCATTCATGTAGTTGCATAATTAATGTACATTTTTCAAATAATAGATAATAAAAGTGAATCTTTAAAAAAGAATCACGAGAAGTGATAGGTTGTATCTTGTAACACTCCTTTATGGCAGCCAAAATATGCCTTTTCTTCACAGTAGTCTCCAAAGATCATGATCCAAAAGCACTGGTCTTCTATCAGCTGCCATCCTCTTACCAACTCACCAGAGTTGAGATAGAACATGTTGTTTTTCTTATATTAGTTCACAAAATAAACAACAATCATAATTAGTCAACCATAAGCCTGGCTGGACAATGATCACAGCAGTCTGTAATTTTTTTCAATACTTAGCTTTCCTTTTGAAAATCCAATCTATTCTTCCATCTTGATTTTCACAAACTCCAAACAGTCAAATTCTTCTTCATTCTCTAGGGTCACATATGAGTGCAAATTTCTTTGCCTTATTTTGTAATCCAGTGTAACCAACTCCTGTTGTGTTCTGTGTAAACTATTTGGCTATTCAGTTCCAGCTATTTGTTTTGCACATTAACCATTCTTTGCATCATATCATATTAATCTTTTAGGAACTCACAAAAAAATCCCCAAATGACTTGAGCTGTTTAACTTATCAAGTCAAACATCCAAGCAAAACTTTCATCTGCTACTTGACTACTTCCATAACTTCTTAATATTTTGCTGATTGCTGTCTTCATGGAGTTGAGTCTACACTGACTAGGTGTCCGTCATACATTCTGCTTCTAAAAAAAATTCCTCATTCACTTTTCCCCAAATCTGAAGCCATCATTCCACAGACAGATAGTAAACTTCTACTTTGTCATACAACTGCATTTCCCCTATAAGTCTAATCCACTGCTACAGCCTTCACCCATCATGTGTCTATCATCCTTCACTTCTGAAAACCGATCAACCTAACCTTTCCTTAGTCATGTGGCTCTCTACACAATCTACCTAATTAACTTTTGTTTTACACACTCTTCTCTCACCACTTCTGTACCACTTGAAATGGTGCTTCTTCACACACTATACTACTTCTACTAACACTTCTGTCTCACATCACATCTTATCTCGATCCAATCCACAACAGTGTAACTCCCCCTTCACCATATGCCAAACCAATTATCCTTCTCATTTCCACCATGATGTCTCTCCCAATCTGCACCCTTCACCTACAGTACCTTCTTCAAGTATAGATACCCATACAATAAGCATACATATGTTAAACCTAACTTAAAGCCCAGGAACAAACTAAAATGCGTTCTATCATATTGCCAGTGTACCTCCACTCTACACCTAGAGAGTGACATTCGCCCAAATGACGGGCCCTCTTCACAAACTCAACCTACCTGTACTTCACAAACTACATCTGCTTCCACTTTTCCTCCTCTTTCCAATAGAGGCACAAGACTGCTCCTCCTAAACATGAATCTGAGAACCATATACATTAAAATATCTGACTTACACACCTATGTAGCTTCACATTCCATTGGTATGCTTTTGGTAACTGAAACCTGGCTCAAACAGGATATGAAAGGCCAAAATGAACTTCAATATAATTAGAAGTTACAGAAAACATAAAAAGTCTGGTGGTAAACCAGTTATTCATAGAAGCACCCTGTAAGTTACTACCTACATCCACTTCCATCCTAAATTCTCCATTGCAGAAACTTAGATTATCATTGAAATAAACAACCAAAAGAGCATATGTATCATAGCACTATACATTCCATCCAGAAATAACAATGCTACTATTGAAGATAACCTGCATTGGAGCTCCCATAATATTCACCATTAAACTACAGTAAATATTGATTGGCACCTCACTACCTCTGAAAATCCTACTCTATATTTGAACCTGTTTGGTTTTACCAAACTCATAACTGCACCAACAAGAATAAACAAGCATAGCAATAGGCAGTCCACTCTTAAGCGGATCCTGCCTAATACTCAGTACATAATTAGCACTGCTGGTTATCTACCAGACACCATCAGTGGCTACCTGCCAAGATTTGCAGTATGGCAAACAAACAATATAGTCAAACACATACATTTTAACCAAGTATGTAGCCTATCTCTAGTCAACAAAGACTACTTTATTTCCTACCTCTACAAATACAATTGGAATACCCTAAAAACATGCCCCTAGAAAATACTGTATCTCCTTTCAATTTCACATTCCTAACCATACTAAATGAACTAGCTCCATTTAAGAATAAAATCAAACCCAGCACCTCGGCTAACAAATGAGACCATGCAACTAATGCGGCAAAAAAACAAATCCTGGAAACTATATTCCAACAGCAAAACTCAGCAAAATTAGTAGAACTTCAAATACCTAAGAAATCTATCCAAAAAAAAAATTAGAACAGGTGAAAAAGTCTATTAATACCAATCTGCAAAATAAACACCTGTATAATCCCAAACAGTTCAGGTCAACTATGAGTAATCTTTTATGCACTTTGCAAACTATAGCACTGTCTTCTTCCACCAGTAATACTTCAGAGTATATACCCACTCAATTCAACACATTTTTTACTCAGTCAGCCCTCTCTTTACTCAAAGATAGCCTTACCACAAAAGTAACTGTCACTCCCACTCTAGACAACCAACCATTCTCCTCTTTTCAACCAGTCTCTATCTCAGCTATCCAGGAATACCTCCAGAAGCTAAAAACTTCAGCCTCAGCAGACAATAACATTCCATTAGAACTTCTTAAACTTGCTGCCGAATCCCTTGCATCTGTTTTCTCAATACTGATAGTTTTCTGTAATAGAGTAGTTTATGTCTCCTCTGTCTGAAAGAAATGAAATGGCACTTAATCCTAGTTCATAACAGAGATATCTGTGTAGTTATCTCAAACTACCACCCCATCTCCATTCTATCATGCCTTTCTAAACTATTTGAACAATGCATTCAAGTAACTAAGCAGAACTTTCTTTCTGCTACCCAGCATAGTTTACACTCTATCACAGCACCACTACAGCTCTTCTTATCTATACTAATACCATAAGCCTCAATAGATATGTAGCTATCTTGGTCTCCTCTTTCTTTATTTCTAGTTATGTCAAAGGCTTTTTACACAGTTTCCCACCAAAAACCTCAAACTCTCCGTACACCTCTCCCAATCTACATTCTCATATTTCCACAGCTACCTAACCAGTGGGGACCAAGCTATAAAATGGTAATAAAATCTCCTCTTCCTACTCTTCTGTGTTGGAGTACAACAGCGTTCAGTTTTTGGCCCATTGTTATTTAATATTTTTACCAACCAACTCCCACATTCACTAAACTCACAACCATTGTTCAATATGCAGACAGTGTCACTCTTATATGCACTGCATTAGGTCTTCCACAGCTGCTTTAAATAACTTAAAAATCCTTTTCTTCCAATAAGACCTGGCTAGAAAAACTCTAACTTACTGTTAAATGCATAGAAAAAAAAAAACACTTTTCACACTTAAACCTACATCACCACAGAAACAATCTTTCAAAATTATCTTAGCCAGCAACACCACTATGGAAGCTATAACCCAAACAAAACATCTTGGCGTCAGGACAAATGGCAACCTAAAATATGGCCAACACATTTCTGTAGCCATCCAAAAAAAAAAACACCAAAATTTGGTCTTATGACTGTGATAAACTTTTCCTCACTGACCCTTTTAGGAGGAGCATAGCATCAGCATACCTCCTCCCAACTCCTCTTTATGCATCTCCTATTCATACAAATCTACATACTACCCCGAAAAACAAACTGTACTCTTGCTACAGCAAAATTGCAAAATTCTCAGCAACTCTTCCACATAGATCCCATCGCTGCCATGTACTAAAACATCTGAACTGGCTCAAACTACCTAATTATATAACCTATAAGCAATTACTCACAGCTCACAAACATATAAAAACAGAGAACTGCTTCACCCTAAGTGATTCCCTCCAGCTCTACTCTCTACACAGAGATCTCCCATCAGTCAACATATCCTACTCAATATCATCAAATCTAACAATTCTGCAGGAGGCTCATTATATTTAAATTATGTAGCAAAACTCTGGAGCTCAATCCCGCTCACCTGTAAGCAAACTGACAAACCAAACAGTTTTAAACAGGTCTTAAATCAGCACTTAAATAATTCATGGCTGTCCTTCTGCTCTCAGACAGGATAAATAATTTAAATATGTTCTCCTCTTACTAAATATTACTTTCCTCTAGTCCTACCCTCTACCTTTTCCTGACAAATATCTCAGTTTTCCTCACTACCTCACACCTAACTCTCCTCTGCACCTAGATCAGTTATTTCCTCCTTTTCTACCATAATTTACTTTCTCTTATGCTATTTCACCCTTTTCCTTTCCACCAACTTGCTTTCATTACTCTATCACCCCACATCTCCCTTTTTCCAAGTACCTTTTTTAAAAACAAGAAACAACTTCATTAAATTATCACTTATGATATAGGCAATCACACATTTATATAAATGAAAACAAACCATATTGACATAATCCCATCTGTAAGCATTTTACATCACAGACAATATTGACATAATCCTACTTGCAAACATTAAACATCACTTATAATCTACCAAATCATTGTCATTCAGACATCACATAGCTCATTCAAATCCTGCCTTCCTTTAAACCCCATTCCTTCCCATATGTATTGTTCCCACAAATCCCATTTGTACTATGTGATTTACTCTTACCCTTTTTTAAAGATCCCAATTCCAGTTGTTTTATCTCTGTTAATATATTCACTACTTTAATACAGTTGGTCTTTGATTCACATTTTCTAGTAATTGCTTTTTTGGCAGCCATTATAATTAAACTCAGCAAGGCCTTACTATGTGTAGGCAATCCCAATTCTAGCTCAGAAAAATAATTTCCGCTAGTTACACCAATTTTCTCATCCAGTATCCCTGACAGAGTAATCTGCAGGAAATCTTTAAAGTCTGCCAACTCATTACATTCCCAGAAAATATGTTCCTAATTACCTCTTTTTTCCATACCACACCTCCAACATTTGCTGTCTACTCAAGGAAAAATTCTCTGTAGTCTAATTGGAATATAAAAATATCTATGTAAAGATTTCCAAGCAAAAATTATTTAGTTGCATATTTGGGAGACATACAGATATCCCAAATTGTTTCTTTAGGAATTCTCTATCCAATCTCTCTTCCCAATCCTTTCTAATCTTCTCTGATTGATTCTCATAGTTATCGTGCAATATTTTATATGCTCTACAAATTATTCATTTTTTAATGGCAGCTTCTGCTCTAGATTCTATTAAAAACTCTACCAGTGCTGGTCTTTCATTTAGTACTTCCCTATTTCTTTCTCTTTGTCTGTACTATGATATCAGTCTTTGATAGGGAAGGCAATCTCTCACCTGCAGTCCAAAGAAATTCTTGGCGTCTTCCCATTCTATTACCTTTCCCTCTCTAGTTATTTGCTCCAAATACCTTGGTTCCTTTGCCAGTTTTCTCCAATAAATTCCAGCCCCCTCTTTCCTATTGTCTGTATCCCTAATTGCAGTCATCTCTATCAACAGAATCTCCTTTTTTTCCAGTGTTGGCTTAGATCTTAGAATGCTTTCTGATAATCTATGAATATAATATTCTGTATGGTTATTGTTATTCTCCTTAAAGATCTGCATCCAAAATCCCAGTCTCTCCTTGTTTCTTGAGCCCCCCCCTCTGTTTCACCATCATCATCCCTTTCCACTTTGAATTATAGGTTTCTGCTCATGCTATGTATAGGACCCTTAACTGTGTAGCTCTGAAATACCCCTTCAAATTGGCTAATCCCAATCCACCTTGTTCTATTGGAAGAATCGGCCTATCCCACCTGACTTGTACCATCTTCCCCTCTCAGATAAAATTCTTCAGCTCTTTATCATTTGCTATCCACAACTTCTACTCTGGTTGATAAAAATATGCTTGACCTGTGTATAAGACTAAAGGGAGTAAACCATTTTAACTTGTTGCATCTCACTATCCATATAACAGAGCTTCCAATTTCTCAGTTTTTGTATTATCTTTTGTTTAGTCCCTTCCCACATATCCTTAGCTGCCACACCAGAATCATTTTTAATCCATACTCCTAAATATTTCATTTTTATCATGTCATCATAAATATGGATATTGCTGAACCAGTTGGTATGAGGGTACATACTTTACTGATATTGCCTTTGTTTTAGCTTCATTAATTTTGTATCTCGAAAAGATTTGTAACTGTCTCAAAATTTTCCACACACTGTAATGTCCTTTTCTTGTTTTGTCAAGTATAAAATAATATCATCTGGAAATAGAGCCAGCTTTTCTTGACTACCATACCAATTGTATCCTTGAATTTCTGAGTTCCTTATTTTCTTTAACAATGGTTCTAAATAAAATGCAAATAACACAGGAGAAAGAGGACACCCCTGCCTGGTTCCTCTGCTGAAGAAGAAATTATCAGAGAGGACCCTGCCCATTTTAATTTTCGCCTCCGATCCCTCATATATCCCCCTATCAACCTTATCATTTTGCTTCCATTGCCCTGCTCATAAAGTTCCAGCTTACTCTGTCAAATGCTTTCTCTGCATCAAGACCCATCAACAACAGTGGTATTTACTTACATTCTGCTTCCTTCTGGATCAACAGTGTTCTGTTAATGTCAAATGTTTGCTTCCCCTCCACAAAACCACATTGATCCATTTTTATCAATTTTGGCACCACTTTTGCCATTCTTTTAGCCATTATAGACATAAGCACTTTATAATTATGGCTTAGTATTGAAATGGTCATGTATGTAGCTGAATCTGATGGATCTTTACCCTCTTTAGGTATTCCAGCTACCACCACTTTCTTCCAAGATGTTAGTACTTCTCCTCCTCTTAAAATACTGTTAAACAAAACTTTCTATATCTTTATCATTTTCCCCTCCTAGCTTCCATACTTTTGCAGGAATAGCATCTATTCCTGTGGATTTTCTGTAGATTGGTTGTACATTACCATTTTTATCTCATCTCCTCCTATCCTGTTAGTAATTGAGCCTCATCTGCCTCTAACCTTGGCATATTTAATTCTTCCATAAACATTTCCATTTGTACCTTTTCTTGATTTCCATATTTCTGTGGTTTATACAGATTTTCATAAAATTTCCGAAATATTTCTAATAACTCTACAGGATCTCTTATTATCTTCCATAGTATAGGCTTCCTAAGCTTGGTGACAGCCCTTTCTACTGTCTGTTGCCTGAGTCATTGAGCTAAAAGTTTTAGTGCTCTAGCGTTATTATCAGAAACACGTCTTTAATAGCAATATTTGTAAACTCATCCATATTATAGAGGTAATCCCTTATTTTATATTTAGCATTCTGCAGTTGCTCCTCTTCTTATTCTGTGAGACTCCCCCATCCTGCAATAGTTTAACATTTGTCAGGCCCGCTAAATAATTCTTGTTAATTCTTAATCAAAACTTCCTTTCTTTTATTTCCACCCTATTTTTAACTCCACTTTAATTTTATCCCACTCCCTACCTAAATTTCAGAAGAAATTTCTATTTTTTCTAATAGCGCCTGAATAACTTCAACTACCCATTCCTTAAATTCCTCTCTTTTCAACATATAGGTGGGAAGGTGCCAGTGTCTCATTTTAATTTCATTATCATTTTTTTTTATTCAAGTTATTAATGGCACATGATCTGAGCTATTTATTGGGTGTGTATCAAGACCTTGAATTAAATGCACATGTTCCTCTGAAATGTAAATTCTGTCTAGCCTAGCCCAGTTTTTGTATCTTGGGGAATAATATGTAAATTCACTCTAAACTCTTAATACTGAATTCATATCTTCAAGGCCAAATATTTTCTTAAATTTCTTTAAAAGTCTACCCTCCTTTGTTGTACTTTGCCTTCTGGGCCCCCCAGACACATCTTCACTATTGCAAATCAATTTCCAGTCCCCACCTATAAGTAATATTCCTTGCTGAAAGCTAATTATTTCTTCCAGAAATTTTTTAAGCTCCTTTATAGAAGTTTTAGGTACAATACCGTATTTCCCTGAAAATAAGACTGGGTCTTGTACCCCCCCCCCTGCCGAAATACGCATTAGGGCTTATTATCAGGGGATGTCTTATTTACCCCCCCATACAACAATCTACATTTATTCATTTATTCATGTACAAAAATCAACATTTATTCATGTACACAAATCAACATTTATTCATGTACAAAAATCAACATTTATTTATGTACACAAACTGACATTTATTTGGTACTTTTCTGTTATTGGGTAATGCGTTAGCAGTTGTGTGAGAATTCTACATCAACAGTGCAACAAACATTTCAACTTCAGAATATCTACACCTTGGCTTTCACAGTGCAATATTTCATGCTTAACAGAAAGTGCAGAAACATCTCAATACTTGTGTATTGGAGGAGGGAAATAAAACAGGTGAATAACTGCCACTTTTTGAGTGGTGATGCTTTCTTTATTCCTTACCCAAACCGTAAGAGAAGAATGATGGAAAGTCATAAAAATGAAGTCTGGGAACTAGTGGCCTTACTTTGTAATTACCCCTTGATAATGAAACATTACCTTAATACAATAAAGTCAAAAAAACTGGCAAGAGCTTGCTGGCAGCTGAAAGCAGAAGCAATCCATTTTGTTGCCCCAATAACAGAAAAGTTATTCAAATACAGCCATGTCATCTTCTTCTGGAACATTGTCATAAGTCTCCAACCTCCGAATTCCAGCCTGAATTTCTTGCGACTCCATTTTCTGTAGAACCATTGGCCCCAATCTGTCATGCCTAGCAATAGAGCTCTCCTTAAATGAGCACTGCTTGACCAAGTAGCCTGCTCGTAGTGCATTGGCAACACAGCTGTCAGTGATTTTATCCCATGAATTTTTTACCCAAGTCATGCCCTCTTGTAGGCTAGGCTTCACAAAGTTTCCATGCTGATTTCTCTCCATTCTATTTTTAATGTAGTCATTGAGTTCCATGCGCAAATGGCCTTGAATGGCTTGTTTATTGCAGTATCAAGAGTCTGGAGATAGACAGTCATTCCTACAGGAATCATTATTTGATCTATTCTTCTCCCTGCAAGGAATTTCTTCATGTCTTTAGCGCAGTAAGTGCTGGCTGAATCCCAGACTAGCAGACCTCTTTTGCCACCTCCAAAACAAGAGGCAGCATTACAACGACCCACTTCCTTATAACTGTTTGTGTGCATCAGCCTTTTTCAGTTTCAAGAATGTAAATGCCTGAAACACATTCAGTCTTATCTTTCTTGCCCTTACTAATGATTAAAGGTGGGATTTTCTTTCCATCTAGATGAATTACCAAAATACAGATAATGTGCACTTTTGTAACCAGTGGAGGGAATATAGATTGACGAGGCACCCCTCTGATCAATTGTTGTTTGAGATCCTTGGCCCATAAACACTGCAGTTTCATCCATAGCAATCATGTTGGAGAGTTGGTATTTAGAAAAGTCGATGCCATCAACAAAGGACTTGAATGCAAGTGCACGTTTAATAACTTCAGTATCTTCCAGCTGGAAAAGTGTTGTTGATCTTCTTAGAGACAGTTCATAACACTGAAGGAAGCCATCCAGCCAATGTTGTGATGCTTTGAATTCTTCTGGGGATATTTCTAACTGTGGTTCCATTTCAAGGTCAAATGCTTGAATATCAGCCCTGCGCACAACCAAAACCTTTGCTCTCCTGTTAGCAATCCATTCAAAGATGATGTCTTCCAGCTCAGGAAATAATGGTTGCCGACCTGATCCACACTTGCACTTCTTAGCATTTCCCTCGTCGGCCTGTTGACTGAGGTTATCGTACACTGCACGTCATTTTCGGACCATTCGGAGATCCAACTTCTTCTCTTTGCAGAAAGCCATCAGATTCTTTCCCTGGGAGTCCTCCATAATTCCTTTCTTGTACTCGAATAGCTCTTTCTTTTTGCACTCATCTTGTCTGGTTAATTGAGGACTTATGAGACAGGAGTGGCAACACAAAATGGTGACGGTTAAGAAGACACCACAGTCATTCATTATCAAGTGCACGTTTTATGTGCGTTGTTTGTACTTTGACCAATCAAAGTGCACTTGCCAGTGTTTATGGGCTAAGGATCTCAACCATCAAGTGTGAGTGAGGATTAGGGTTACAGTAAGAATCATGGAGGACTCCCAGGGAAAGAATCTTATGACTTTCTGCAAAGAGAAGAAGTTGGGTGTCCAAATGGTCTGAAAATAGTGTGCAGAGTATGATAATCTCAGTCAACAGGTGTCAATAATATTATTTTATAATTCAACATGTCTGTCATGTGTTGTTAACGATCTTAACTGGGGCTTATATCATGACCACCCTGGAAAACCATGCTAGGCCTTATTCTCTGGTTAGGTCTTATTTACAGAGACATATAGTATAATTACATGCCATTGTAATCCTTCTCCATTGCAAGTTGCCCATTACTACTACAAATCTACCATTATTGTCTTTTTATCCTCTTCTATCACTATTGGAGCTCCTCTTGCAACTAATATATGTACTTCACTTTTCCTTTGTCCCAGTTATTCCACTGAATAACTATCCTGAAAACTGTTCTTTATCAAATTCACAGGTTCAGTTCCTTCCAAGTGTGGCTCCTGTAGCATAGCTACTGGCATTCTACATTTTTAATGTAGTTCACTACTGTTTATTTTTTATATTTATCTTTGCGACCATTAATATTTAAAGACATTACAGAAGGCACCATTGTATTAAAAAAACTTTTATTCCCACCTTTTTATATAACAGCTTTTTTGTTAAATATATAGTTCCAACTTTTGTGTTACATGCATACACTGTTTGGCAGGTTGAACTTTTATACAGTTGTTTCTTGTCATATCCATTTGAGCCTATGTCAAATCTTACAAAAAATTTGTTTTATTAAATTCCCTCAAAAAAAAAAAAAAAACAAACAAACATACCCCAATGCCCCCTAAAACCTATTAACTTAATACTAATACAAACTATGTATATTTTCAAATATTGAAGTTTTACCCCCAGTAGGAACAAATGTCCCAAACTGAGAACCACACTTACAGACTTGAGTTAACCTAAAAGAAAAGATACCCATGCTAAGACCCATGGTGCAGCCAGTGCTTCTAAGTGCTGTCTGGTTTTGCTTATCTTTTTATCTCTCACAGCTGGGAAAACACCTGAATGGTTTCAGAGAACATTATCTCCTAGCCAGTTTCTCTTTTCTTCTAACCAATTTCTCTTTATCAGATTTTCTCCATGGAGACATGAGGACCAGATACACAATTGCTACTAAGTATACATTTATTTGTTAGAAAAAAAGCCTTATAATATTCAATATTCTTTTTAATTTACTTGCTTTCTCTTAAAATGTGTTACTAGATCAAGCTAAGGGACTTAATACAATCACCCATGCAAGAATGAGGAAAAACACATTAAGTTTTCTTTTGTCATACTCTTTTAACCAGACTTTTTTTTTATATTGCAGTGCCTACTTTTCTTAAAATTGGACAAGGAGAAAGAATAAAAGAAAAAAAAACAGGAGCACCTATTTACAATAATATCCCTATTGTACTTAAAAACAACTGAGAAAACCTTATAGCATTTAAAACAAAAAAGCCACCACCAGGGTTTCCGGACTCCACACAGTTTTATTTAACACAAATTGTGAAGCACTTTCATCAATCCAAGTTAACTTCATCAGAACAATTACTACAAGGAGAAAAAATAATTTAAATAGGTTAAAATAAACTACTATCAGCTAAAAATAAACCAATCAGTTTACACTGTTAAAATTACGTTGACAATTCTAAAAAAGTAAATTTTCATCACCATTATAAATGCATGAAAATATACAAATAATTTATGCACTATAAATAAATTATTTCAACAAATTGTTCCAAATGAACTAAAATGTTAATTTAAAGTGCTTATAACTTTATATTTTTCCTGCCTTTACCTTCAGTACTGGTATAATAGATATAACATTATTTAAACCAGGGTACAGGTTGGCACCTAGCCTTAGTTGCCACATTACCTCTTTTTTACATAAAATGTTCTTCCAATCCCCACCTTTCAGGTATATTTACACCATGTCCAAAATAGTAAATTTAAAACTAGAAAAATTCTCATATAACATGCTGTGCCTATACAAGGCACTTGTTTCTTTCTTGTTTTTTTATGTTGTATAAATGTTCGTAAATCCTAGATTTGAAGGCTCTCTCCGTTTTACCAACATAAAATCCCATGCAGGTGTTACATTTTGCAAGGTACACAATTCTGTTGGTAAAACAGTTTCCCTTTCTAAAAACACTGTAGTTTCAGTTCTGTTAGATAAGGTAACAAAAGCTATCTGCAGAATAAAACTATACTGAGGGCACCGCCCACATGGTTTGGTACCATCTTTATTGTTTTGATCTCCCACGCCACCTTTGTTTTCTAGGATTCATTTCAAATTGGCACCTACCTTAGTAGAAAAAAATAGGCTTCTCACCCACCACTTTAGATATCTAATTTTTAGTTTTAAAAATGCTCCAATTTTTATATAAAATATTTTTCACCCCACTGTATAGGGGACTATATTGTACAACACATGCTTATGCAAAATTGGTGGGCATTTCTAAAATAGATGCAGCACTCACTTCTTGTGCTTTCAAGGGTCCTTTGCCTAAAAGCGGCTTATATTTCTTCCCCCATTCATTAAGGATTCCTTGTAGAATAGTCTCTACCAAATTATTGGTGTACCCTCTGTCTACAAACATATTCCTCAAGTAAATGAATTCATTCTCAACATCCTCTTTTTGTGAGGTCATTCGTGCAATCCTTATAGCCTGCCCCTTGATAATACTTGTTCATAGGTAGGTAAGTACTAGGCTATCGGCCCTGGGGCCTATACAAGCCCAGCCAAAAAGGTACCATGGCTTTTGCCACCCAAGAAAATTATTTTCCTGTGCCACTGTCGAGCAGAGCCACAGAGGTGATCCCTGGGGTGAATTTCCTATTTCCCATCCAATCATCAAGATTTTTCTTGAAGAGTGCTAATGAGGAACTTTGATTGATATAAACAGGTAGTTTATTCCAGAGTATGGGAAATCTCAGGGACAGGAATCTATCCCTCCGGCATGTTCTGTGTATTGTGGTGACAAGGTTTAGGTCCCTAGAGTGTGTAGCTCAGAGGGATTGGGATTTCTTTAAGTGGAGCATGTCCAACAGCTCTGGGTTTGACATAGCTTTGTATGTTAGGCAGAGATCACCTCTGAGTAGCTGATATGCGACGGAGTAAAGCTGGAGTTTTTTGAGACGGTCTGTGTAGGGCATCTGTTTGAGGCCGGTAATCCTCTTTGTGAGGTATTTCTGCGGCCTTTCCAGTTGTTGTAGATGGCTTGTGAGGTACATACCAAAAGGGACGTTGTACTCTATAATGGGTCTAATGAGTGATGAGTAGAGGGGAACAATGACCTCTTTTTTTCTGGATGAGAAACCTTTTGTGATGAGGTGTGCCACATAGAACAATTTCCTGACTACTGTGGCGATGTGATCATCAAAGGAGAGACTACTGTCCACATGTGTCCCAAGGTCTCTTATACTTTCGGTGTTAAGTATACTACCGCCTATGTTGTAGTTCATGTATAGAGTTTTTACCAAAGGGGATAACAATGCACATTTTGGCATTGAGCTTGAGGTCATGGCTTTGACACCAGGCATCTGTCTCAGTGAGGCCCTTTTGTAGGATGTCCAAATTGTTAGGAGTTTCGATTATGGCTCCTAGTTTGCAGTCATCTGCGAACTTCGTTAGCCAAAGACCTTCTGTGTTAGCCTGTACTTCAGAGAAGTAGATACCAAACAGGAGAGGACCCAAGACTGAACCCTGTGGTACTTCACTTGTCACTGGTCTGAAGTCGGATTTGGAGTCTCCTACTTTCACAGTGTGGGTTCTGTCAGTGAGCCAGTTGGCAACCCATCTTGTGACATACGGATTTATACCTAGTTTAGTGAGTTTATCTATAATTCCAGAGTGGGGGATGGTGTTGAAAGCCTTGGCAAGATCTAGATAGGCTGTGTGAACCACCTTACCCTTGTCAACGGCTTTGGTGACTGCTTCAAAGAAGTCTATCAGGTTTAGGAGACATGATCTGCCTTTTACAAACCCGAACTGGGTGGGGTCCAGAGTTTGGAGATTACCAATGTCTTTGTGTATAAGTTCCATGATAATACATTCCATGGCCTTGCAGACCAGGCTCATCAGGCTAATGGGGCGGTAGATCCCGGGGTCCGTGGTGGCTCCCCCCTTGTGGAGTGTGATAACTGTCACTGTGTGCCATTCAGCAGGCACAAAGCCTAAGGTAAGGCTATGATTGAACATGGTACTTAGGTGGGGTGCCAGTTCGTTCTGTAGTTCCTGTTTTCTGAGACAGAGGATCATGACTTTTAAAATGAAGGTATGCATTACAAAATGTCTTCTTGCAATACACTCTAGATTTAAAACCTTTCACTTCTTTAGAAATAGTGGTATCCAGATAATGTATTTCCCTGTCATTGTACTCATAAGTACATTTTAAAAAAGAGGTGGTACTGTTTAAATATTCAATAAAACCAGGTATTCTCTTTTTATCACTTTTCCATAGAATAAAATTGTTGTCCAAAAATCTATTATATAAATCTCAGAACTGAAACTACTTTTAAAAACGTATTCCAGTTCCTATCCTAGCAAGACAATATTAGCATAGACGGGGGCACAAGCTGCCCCCATAGCCACCCATTTGGTCTGTTGATAATATTGCTCTTCAAAATAAATAAAATTATTATCCAGTATAAGAGCCATAATGTCACATAATAAATTGACCTCTTCATATTGCAATTTAGAACATGCGAAAAGCATTTCTTCAAAATATTCCAACCCTCCTTCCTAAGGATACAAGAAAACAAATCTTGAACATCAGTGGTCATAAATGCCACTCCAGCAGACCATAAATCCTGTTTCAACTGACCCAAAAAAATCCCATGAGTCTTTAACTAAGTGTGGTACCCCTTCCACAAAGTGTTTAATCATCCTATCCACAAAAACTGCCAAATTATGGGTTTTGGAATCACCAGCTGCTACAATAGTTCTAAAGGGTGGTGCCAACATGTTTTTGTAGATCTTAGGGATACCAAACATCACAGCCACCTTAGGATGTGAATTTGAAAGAAAATCATACGTCTCCTGATTAATCCACTGATCCAGTATATATTCGTCTAGGAAACTATCAATACACTGGTATGAAATATTGATCTGATTTCTGGAGACTTCTAAATAGTTGTCCTCACTGAATAAAATATTCTGCATTATATTAATATAATTTTCAGTATTAAAACCTACAATGCCACCTCCATTGTCCGGGGTCATAATATGAATCCCCCTATCTTTTCTCAGTTGTTTCATTACAATTCTCTCATTTTGATTCAAATTATAATATGCCTTCTTATTCTCTGCCCACAACTTGTAAACATCCTCTTTTACTGCCTTCTTGAAAGTTTCAACCAAAAAATGCAAAGGGGGATTGAATGTACTACTTTTTTTAAAAATTGCACTTTGATTTGAACCCATATTTCCTTTATTGTTTTTTGAAAATAAGATTTTAAAGTTTAACTTGCTTGTATATAACTGTACATCCAAGAAAACCTCAGCTACATCAGGATGATTTTCTTTCAAATTGCCACCCAAGGTGCCTGTGATGTTTGGTATCCGTAAGATCCACAAAAACATGCCGGCACCACCCTTTAGACCTATTGCAGCGGCTGGAGGTTCCAAAACTCATAATTTGGGAGTTGTTGTGGATAGGATGATTTGATTAAACACTTTGTGGAAGGGGTACCACACTTAGTTAAAGACTCATGGGACTTTTTGGGTCAGTTAAAACAGGAATTATGGTCTGCTGGAGTGACATTTTTGACCATTGATGTTCAAGATTTGTTTTCTTGTATCCTTAGGAAGGAGGGGTTGGAATATTTTGAAGAAATGCTTTTCGCATTTTCTAAATTGCAATATGAAGAGGTCAATTTGTTATGTGAGATTATGGATCTTATATTGGATAATAATTTTATTTATTTTGTAGGGCAATATTATCAGCAGACCAAAGGGGTGGCTATGGGGGCAGCTTGTGCCCCTGTCTATGTCAATATTGTCTTGCTAGGATGGGAACTGGAATACATTTTTAAGAGTAGTTTAAATTCTGAGATTTTGTTATATGACACATTTTTGGATGACATTTTTATTCTGTGGAAAGGTGATAAAAAGAGAATACCTGGTTTTATTGAATATTTAAACAGTACCACCTCTTTTTTAAAATTTACTTATGAGTACGACAGGGAAATACATTATCTGGATACCACTATTTCTAAAGAAGTGGAAGGTTTTAAATCTACAGTGTATCGCAAGAAGACCTTTTGTAATGCATACCTTCATTTTAACAGTCATCATTCTCTATCTCAGAAAAAAGTATTATCAAGGGGCAGGCTATAAGGATTGCACTAATCCTCACAAAAAGAGGACACTAAGAATAAATTCATTAACTTGAGGAATATGTTTGTAGACAGAGGGTACCCCAATAATTTGTTTGAGACTATTCTACAAGGAATCCTTGATGAATGGGGGAAGAGATATAAGCAGATTTTAGGCAAAAGACCCTTGAAAGCACAGGAGGTGGGTGATGGATCTATTTTAGAACCCCCCACCAATTTTGCACAAGCATGTGTTGTACAATATAGTCCCCTATATAGTGGGGTGAAAAATATTTTATATAAAACTGGAGCATTTTTTAAAATTAATAATGAGATATCTAAAGTGGTGGGTGAGAAACCTATTTTTTTTTACAAAGGTGGGTACTAATTTGAAATTAATCCTAAAAAGCAAAGGTGGTGTGGGAGATCAAACAATAAAGATGGTACCAAACTATCTGGGCGGTGCCCTCAGTGTAGTTTTATTCTGCAGATACTTTTTGTTACCTTATCTAACAGAACTGAAACTACAGTGTTTTTTTAGAAAGAGAAACTGTTTTACCAACAGAATTGTGTACCTTGCAAAATGTAACACCTGCATGGGATTTTATGTTTGTAAAACAGTGAAAGCCCTCAAATCTAGGATTTACGAACATTTATACGACATAAAAAACAAGAAATAAACAAATGTCTTATATAGGCACAGCATGTTACGTGAGAAGTTTTCTGGTTTTAAATTTGCTATTTTGGACATGGTGCAAATAGACCTGAGAAGTGGGGATTGGAAGAACATTGTAAAAAATTAGTTAATGTGGCAGCTAAGGCTAGTTGCTAACCTGCACCCTGGTTTAAATTATTTTATATCTATTATACCAGTATTGAAGGAAAAGGCAGGACAAATATAAAGTTATAAGCACTTTAAATTAACATTTTAGTTCATTTGGAACAATTTGTTGAAATAATTTATTTATAGTTCATAAATTATTTGTATTTTCTCATGCATTTTATAATGGTGATAAAAATTTATTTTTAAACTTGTCAACTTAGTTTTAATAGTGTAAACTGATTGGTTTATTTTTAGCCAATAGTAGTTGATTTTAACCTATTTTAATTCTTTTTTCTCCTTGTAGTAATTGTTCTGATGAAGTCAACTTGGACTGATAAAAGCACTTAACAATTTGTGTTAAATAAAACTGAGTGGAGTCCAGTAACCCTGGTGGTGCCTTTTTGGTTTATTTGTTCTTCTTTTTGCACCATTGCACCACTTTGTGGGTTAAAACTTTATAGCATGCATAGAAAAACATGCACTATAAAATAGTACTGTTATTTTTTTGTTTTACTTACAGTTATCTTTCTCCCTCCTCTTCCCCACCCGTAAGTATTTTTCAGAACATTAATGACATATACTTTAGAGTCCTTTACAAGTCCAACAAAATCCAAAAAAAATCAAACATTTCCAGAGTTACTTGTTCTGTCATATTTCACAAATATAATTATTGCTTTTTAATCTGACATTTGTCAATTTCCAAGTTACTGGTTTTATTCTTGTTCACCTCCAGCTCCCAAATCCTGTCCCTGCTTCATTCCCAATGTACTCTCTATTCTTCTAGTCAGTTCTCGTGCTCCATTCCTTTTGTCCAGCATTTTCTGTTGAAACATTGGAAAAGGTTTTACTGGCACAGTTTCTTTGTGGTATTTATTACCAGAAGAACAAAAAACAGAATCTTCTGTTTCACAGCTCACTTTTTGCTGAACAAACTTTTATATTTCCTCCTTAGTATGTACTTCATCAAAAATGATTTTGTCCTTCCAGGGAAGAATATTTTGATGACAGCTGGGTACAGCATTTTGAATCTCATGCCTGCTTCTCAATTCCCCCTGAATAGAGGAATAAATGTATTCCTTTTCTGCCTGGTGAACAATGAGTAATCAGTCTCCACAAACACTGTGCTGTTTATGAATCACTGACTTAATGCCATTCAGCGTCATAGCCAGTGTGGGGCAAATGGAGCAAATGCCCCAGGGATTAATTTGTAGAGTGTACTGAAACATTAAATATAGTTTAATAGTTTGCAAGCTATCAGTTAAGTGATGTTGATCACGGCTACTTGATATGTAGCTTGTAAAATATCAAACTGCCATGCTTCTTAAAGGTAGTTAAGCTACCTTAAAAAAGGAACAAGCATAACATTTACAAGCTGTTTATATGCAATCACAACTGCCACCACTTAATTGCCAGCTTGTAAGCTGTCTTACTTTGTTTCTTAAAACTTTCAGTGGGAGGTGCCAAATTGGTGTGTTGCCCATGGCACCAAATTCCCTTGATACATCTTATACCAGTGCCCTGCTTTTATGTTTCAGGGGCCTACTCATCTGTATGCTCCACAGACTCCTTTGTAAATTAAAACCAAAATTGGCCTCTGTCATTTAGTTATCTTCATAATTCTTGAATACTGTGATTGGGTCCATAGCCTACAATCTCTCAGCACTATTCCTGCTCTCAGTCAAAGAAGGGTAGGAACCTGGAATGTTGAAACTGACCCTTTTGGTACCATGCATAAAGAAGGTACTGTGACTGTTCTCAACATTTATCAGCCTATTGCTTTCCCGTCCTCTCTCTCTCTAAATATTATAGAAAAATGCATTGATCAGTTCATTAATAATAATCATCTTGGACATTCACAAAATCAAGTATGTAAACCTGACTTGTTCATTTACTCAGCTTCAAAAAGATCAGAGTCTGAAACACATAGTTTCATATGTGTTTACTAAGCTAATGACCACAAGGGCCTTTTTAAGCCTAGCCATACATCCTAAATCTCTGACAAGTTCTGCTACCCTTGATAAGTGTAAGCAGAGGCCTGGGAGATGAACCATTTACAGGTTATCTGTGTTCATTAGAGACATAGGTGCCAAACCAGGGATGAATTTCTGGTTTCACATCCAATTGTCCAAGTTGCACTTGAATTGGGTTAGGGAGGAACTCTGCTTCACATAGAAATACAAAATTAAAAATAGAATTGTTGTAGAGACAAATCCTCTTGCAACCCCCTTATTGTACTTCACTCCTATTATATCCCACAGAGGTTGTACACATTTGGGTAAAATGACATGTTGGCATGCTTCTTTTTTAAAGCTATGCACTCTCATAGCTTGAATTCACAGTGAGGTTCCGATCATCAACCTAGCAATGTTGTCCAAATGAAGAGTCATTCTTTGCACACTTGACTTGACAAATGGTATCTTAATAATCTCATGTCTAGCATACAATGTGGCTATAGACCTAATCATGGCATAGGAATAGTTCTGCTTGACAACACTGAATAATGTTGCATGCCTTTGTACTGTAGCAAGGTTACCAGATCACTGTTCTTATTCTTTTCTAAGGCATTTTAATGGTCAACCACTGTTACTTTCTGGGACTTGTGCCATTGTATTGTCTCCCCCTTGGTGCTTGTAGAGACTTCACTGGCTCCTTGAAGGCAGGACAGTATCTGTCAGAGCAATTCTTCCCAACATGTACTCAGATGTAAATTGTATAATGTATTGCTGTGCACAGGTGTGTTAACCAGTTGTTGAAAATAAGTCTCTTAGTAAATATGTAATTTTGCCACATTTTTGGTGGAAAACTTTCTCAGAAGGTAACCTCAGTCTTATTTGAGTCTAGAATTTCCAAAATTTCTGTTATACAGTCTATGTGATTGAGAGGTATATAGTTGAGGCCATTACCACTATGAATAAGTGCATGCTTATATTTATATCCATATTTAAGTAGTCCAGCCAATAATGGTGGGATATCAGTTAGTTTCAGGCCTGATAAGGATGAAGTAGTATCTCTGTAGTTGTCAATGGCACTCAACTTCTTACATATTGGTTAAAAGTAGCGTTAGTAGCAGTATCACGTTTTTTCTTTAAATTTTGGCCAGACTCTGATTCACCTTTCTATTTAGCCAAGTTTCTCCCTTTTATTACTTAAAGTGGATTTATCAATTATACAATCATCACTGCCATCAGTAATAGACGTGTTTACTAAATTTTCATTATGAACTAATGACATGTTTGAGATTTTTTTCCATCTAACACTATCACACTGTTTATTACCCTATTTTCTTGAGTGCCTTTCTTTGGGGCAGAGATTCTATATATTTTACAAGGTTCATTATACATACAAATAAACTTTGGAAGATCTATTTAAGTTACTTCCACTTAATGTCATTCTTTTCATTTTTTTCTTATATTGTTGATAAGCTTCCATAACTTCATCTTGGCTAGAACTTATCAGATCATTGTTGGGTTTCCTAGGCAGTGCTGCAACCTCAGGGTATAATACTGGTGGATGACTTGTAGAGATTGGATTATTTAATACAAGGTGAACCTACTCATTTATCTGGTGGTTACGTATGTCTTCAGCAAGAGTAACAACATTGTTTCTAGAGGTGTTGAAATCTAGCAGCAAACTTCCAGTGTGAGGTGTACTGTTGTAAGAAACAAGAGACAAATACTTTTTGGAAATTCATTTTTGTCTGAATGAGTGTGACATGAATAATTTTGTTTTTGAATTATAGAAAGTTTTTCTTCCATCAGGGGACCTTGGACTAAGCAGGTGTGTTGTAATCCATCTTGAGTATTAATGTGTGTGTGTGTGTGTGTGTGTGTGTGTGTGTGTGTGTGTGTGTGTGTGTGTGTGTGTGTGTGTGCGTGAGTTAACCTTAATATTTCTCTTTTTATGTGGATTGAGAAGTGCCTTGTGTTTTCTTTTACCCACTTTGTTTGCATTGTTGTTTTCTGTTGCTATTGTTTTTGTTAGTTACTTCAGTACTACCTCAAATCAGAGCGGTCTAATTTGTAATAATTTGAAGGGGATCTTTTAGGTCATCATATAACAACACTCTAAAAATGAAGTTACGGATCATAAGGATACATTTACTCTACAGCTACAGTCTGTGGTATCCATCAGTTTGCCATCAAGTATAATATGCAATTGATGTAGCATTTACAGTTAATACAGGGTCACTTTAAAGGCAGACATCACATGAAGTGCATTCTGTCAAAAATATGTAGTTAATTAAATGTTCCAAGGTTTAAGTGTTTAAATAATCTATAGTGCTGGATATACTTAAAAGAGAGCAAAAAATAATTAATTTAATAAACTTGCTGATGGTACAGTTTTAATGTCAAAAGAACTGTAGGCCAAAACACAGTATGAGTAAAATGTATGTTGAACGAATAAACAGGGTTAACACAAATCTTTAAGTTAGCATGTGCAGCTATTCACTAGTTTCTGTATAATTAATCATACCCAGTACTGATTAATAAAGCATGTTTAATGATAACAGGTGTTAAAGGAAGCACGTATGATGTTCCTAGAATCTTTCAAAATTAAAATTATCATAGATATTAATTCTGATATACCTAGAAGAAAACCCATTGATTAGAGTTCTGATATGGTTTAATCTACCAATAAATATTAAGTCTTAAAGCTTTAATCAGGATTTATTATATTAATTAGAACAGTGTCCTAGAGTATTCACAGTCCAACAATACTTCATGAGAGTCCTGGGTCTCACAGCAGTAACAGTAAACACAAGTATTAAGGAAGCAAATAAAATGTTCTTTAGTTTCTACAAGTAAGAAAACTGCAGGTAAAGATGCTGTAGTAATAACTGAACACCCCCACCTCCACCAATATCACCAGCAAAAACACAAGCACAGAGCAGAGCTTCAAACAAACAGAACACCAGGGTGAAAATATCTCAATGGTTTCATTCTGGTACCTTGGCCTTTCACCTTATATTTGCTTGAAGCTCTGCTTTGTGCTTGTGTTTTAAAATGGTTAGTGCTCAGTGAGTGCAGATGTAAGTTGTTTATAGTTTACCAGGGAATACTAAGTTTTATAGCCTATGAAACTATCTTTATTATTGACAATTCCAACTTAGTGGATGTACTTGCAGTTTACTGATTGCTGACACAGCAGTTGACCATAACAAAATATTTAAAAAAATGCCAACATTGCAAATTTTGGTAAGGTATTGAATGTAAAACTAAAGTGTTCATAATACAACGATACTTATAAAAATCACTAATCTTATAGCAGTAACTTATTCTCAGTGCTGCAGTACTTAATAAGATTCCAGAGTCTTGCAAACGTAATTGAAGACTACGATGTTCACAATTCAACAATACTTAAAAATTCCTAAGTCTTACAGCATAAAGAGTATAAAGAGTTATTTTTCAGCAGTACAGGTACTTTAAAACAGGTTCAAAGAAGATTTCATGTCACAGTGAAACTCTAAAATATAGATTAATATATCAGTGGTGGTATGCATAAGTAATAAGTTAAGCTTGTAATGATAGCAATGAGTTATTGAAACAGATTAAATGTCAGGGTTGTAGGTTAAATAAATATAAGTGAATTATACTAATAAAGCCTACTGGTGTGACAAAAAACATATTGTGATAAAATCTTTTCTTGTCTTTCCTGGTGGACATAGAAGTAATGGTGAACAGAAAGACTTCTAGGAATGTTAGGATAAGAAGTGAAGTCTGGTGTCCTTAATGATGAAACGACTAACTCAATAAAGGAAACAAGTGTTTTCTTTCTTTCTTTCTTTCTTTCTTTTTTTCTTTCCCCTTTGGTTTACTTTTAACTACATTGTCAATTTGTTTGTCAAATCAGCAACTGTTGTCAAGAAGTACACTTAAAAGACTTGTGTAATTAACAACTTAAATGAGTATGCGGTTTACCTTCATTTTGTCGCATATGGTATGTGCAGTCATCCTGTTGTGCGACCCGTATTACCGAAATACAGAGAACTTTGAAGGATCAAATGTCAAAAATGGTTTGCTAGAAAGCCATTTCCGACATTTGATCCATGTGTTTGAATGGCAAAAAAGCATTCATTTATTTGCCGTTCAAACACATGGTGAATTCAGCATTGTCGTTTTTTGCAGCCGCACTTTCGGCATTATGCAAGTCGGATGACAATTCAAAGGTAAACCGAGTATGCTTGTCTTAGAGATGATTTTGAGTTTATCTAAGTTTGTCATATTGGTAGTTACAGTTGTAAAAATAACATGGCCATCATTGTATGCCATTGAGGCCTTCCTAAAGGGCTACATTGATTTCTTTAATTGATGCTGTTAAAAAAAAAGAGTCCTCTGTTTCCCATCAGATTGGGTGGAGAAAAAAACTGTGTGCATCTTCTTGACAGCTATATTTAAAAGAAGGGAGCCAAGTAAGAGCCACTGCAGGATGCCTACTCTTGATATGCTCTGACTTGAAGAGGACATTTAGCTAGTTTACAGCTTGTGTACTCCTTACAAGAAAGCTGTTGAACCAGTCCCAGCTTTGTGATGTTAGCCCAAGCTCAAACAGCCAGCCAAGCAGTAAAGAGTGAGAGATTGTATAAAATTCCTTAGATAACACTAAGAAGAGGGTGCTGATAATACGTCCATTACTTTGATGGAAGTGTATATGGTTAGTGAATGTGAGTAATACAGTTGTCATGTAATGGAAATGTCTGAAACCATGCTGGGTTACAATTAATGACCTATGTTCCTGGAAATGCTTTAACAGTTGTTTATAGATAAGTGTTTCAAGGATTTTTAATAGAGGAATGAAAGCTGGATTAGATTTGTAAGTGTATTAGTAGCATTTTATTTCGCTTTTCTTGTGTGCATATTAGTAGCATCTTTGCATATTATCCCCTCTGTCTCTTTAAATTCTGTCTGTTTGAAAATGCTGAAAAAATGCATGTAATTCTCTTGTATATAAGAATGTGCATATGCTATAAATGATTTCTGTAAGACTGTTCAAGAGTGACCATGGAGAGTGTTAATTTTCAACTAGCACAAATAAGAAACTAAAATTACTGCCTTGAATAGAGAACAGAGTCAAGGAGTCCAGAAAAACAGGAATGAACGTTCAACCTGTATCCAAACAAACCTGGGGAATTTCAAATTTCAGAAGCAATTAGCCTGTAGCCCTGTATACATGCTAATACAAATAAACGAGATTACAGAAAGTGAGGCAGCAAATAATAATAAAGAGTGCATTTGGGGATTGCAAGAGATGCGTCAAAGCTGATGTCATATATGTGTCAAAGCTGATGTCATATATGTGTCAACGCTGATGTCATATTTCAAGCTTAGTTGTGTGTCTCAGACAATAATGACAATCACTTTAACTGCAACTTTGTATCAAAGTCATTCATACCTGAGAGGGAAAGGTAATAGAGTGGGATGAGGCCGAAAAAGTCATTTAGACCGCAGACTAGAGACTGCCTTTTGTACCAGAGACTGATATCTGAGTATAAGCAAAGAGAAAGGGATAGGAGACTCTTAAGTCATAACATTTGCTCTGGTGGAGATTTTATTTGACTCTAGAACAGAAGCTGCTGTTAAATAGGGGATAATTAGTTGGGCATATAAAATGTTGCATGATAACTGTAAGAATCAATCAGAGGAGGTTCGAAAAGATTGAGAAGACAGACTGGAAAAGTAATGTACAAGAGAACAATGGGAGGACATATGTATGGCTCCCAAGTATGCAACCAAGTCCAGAAGGTTTATGATCTTTGCCTGGAGTGTATATAATATGTATTTTTATACCCCAAGCAGACTTCAAATAATTCTTCCTCAAGAAGATGGCAGATGCTGGAAGTGTGATGGAGAAGAAAAGAGGTAACTGGGAACATATGTTTTGGGAGTGTAATGAGTTGGTAACTTTTAAAAATTCCATACAGAGTACTCTGCCAGAAATATTGGGTGAGCAAATGGCTGTAACTAAGGAAATTATTTATTTGAGCAGGGGCACAGGATCTGAATTGCTTAGACATAATAAGGCCTTGTTAAGTTTAATTCTGTTGGCTGCCAAAAAAGCAATTAGTAGAAAATGGAAATCAAAGTCTAAAGCATCTGTATTTGAAGTACTGAATATTATAAAAGAGATAAAAGAACTGGAAGAGGGATCTTTAGAAAAAGGAAGGAGCATATGACATAGACATAAATGGAAATGATGGGAACAATACATGCATAATAATGCTCAGGAGGAGGAGTGAGGTTTAAGTGAAAGTAGGAATTCAGCAATTTATGTAATGTTGGACTGATGATAGTTACAAAGAATGAAAAGATATGTGATATATCCATCCAACCATCCATTTGCAGCTCCTTTTTTACATTTTTGTACATGGGATCGCGGTGTTGCTTAATCAGTGACAATCATCTAGAGCCAGGGTTTACATCACTGACTAGCTAGCCCTGCTGCGGTAGTTCTTCCACACCACACACTCACACCTATGGCCAATTCAGAGTGTATTTTAATGGAAAAATGTTTAATAGGGTCTGTTTTCTTTTTTAGTTAATGTATGACTCTCTGCATCTTAAGTGATAATTTAATAAAGATGTTTAAAAAAGTAATTTACACCTATCAACTGAGTGTTCATCAAAGGGATGGGTGTGATGATTGGAGACGAAAAGCAGAAGGCTGTCTGGTAATACTGGGGAGAAGTTAAAAGATTGCCCTCTTCTACAACATGCCTCCTGAACAGAATTTCAAAAGCAGAGATAGATCAAGTGACCACGTGAATACATTCTGTAAAATACCACATAGCCATGACTGTTGACTCTAGGGGCAAAAAAAAGAAAAAGACCTTAATACTATTCCTATATGATTGCCTTTTTTGAGTCCTGCTTGAAGACTGAAAAAGCAAAAGGCAGTATTCAGAAAAGAAGCCTGATGACCTTCATGTTTTAAAGAGGTGAGAACATTTGGTGGGAAAAACATGATGGGATAGATCCAACCATAGTAGCTGCCCTGGTAGACATTCCTGAATGTTTATAAAGGAGACATTGGTATTCATGAGTGTGAATAACATTTTTAATATCTAAGGGTAAAAGTATAACTTGGACATTATCTGACAAAGGAGTGGGTTAAAAGCAGGCTTTTAAGTTTAAAGATTGTCCTATAGTGAAGGATTATCATCCTGTAAATGGATGGTCTAATCTCATACTTTGGTTCATAGAACAATATAAAGAAATTAATAGTAAAAAGATATTGAGAAATTATTTTTGAAAAAAATCTGCAATTTGTAAAATGATCTTATGATGATTTAATATGTTCTAAAACACATGCATGTCTTTAAATGTATATAATGCAGCAGGAAATAGATATATTGTTTGATTTAATTAACTGAGTGCATTACAACAGAGCTTTCTGACACTACTATAATCATTGTAGCAAAGATGTCAACAAAATGGCTAAAGCAAAAATGATGTCAGTCAAAAATATTTAAAAATAAATACGTAATGCAAATTTTAAGGGAACATTGTAGTAAAAGACAAAATGGTTGCAATATATAATGCAGCAGAGGAACACGAGGTATTTCTCATCACAAAAGAAATCATTAAGAATACACATAAACACCAGAACCACGCTGCGTCAGAACATTAAGAGGATTTTCCAATTCTACTCTTGTGGCAGAAGTGTGTTGTAGCAAATCTACCTGAGTTGAGGGCTACTGGTTGAAAGCTTATTGTGTGATTTATTGATTGGTCTGTAGGCCTTGCTGTTGTCAGACTTGTTCTTCTGATTCTATATAAGCCCAGAATTTGTGTGGATTTGTTCTCAGTTCCTCAGAGTTGCTCTTGGTTTGGCAACTTTGCCTGAGAGTTGCAAAGAATCTGCTACATCTAAAGCCATCTGCTGCTAAAAGTATGGAAATAAGTATCATTTTGCACTTCTGTTGATTATTTTTACTCCATTTCATAAGAATCCTGTATTAATTGTTACATTTCTCACAATTTAGTAGAGTTTGAAAGTTGAACTATTTCCACTGCTACTGTAGTACTTAATTACATTGTGTCTGCTAGTTTTACAGGACTAATAGTATCTAGATTGTATGGTTTCCCTGCACATTTTTACATTAAGAAGGTTTTATGACTGCACTCTTGTGGCAGAAGTGTACTGTAGCAAACCTGAGTTGGGGGCTGCTGGCTGAAAGCTTATTGTGTGTTTTCCTGATTGGCCTGTAGGCCTTGCTGTGTAAAACTTGTTTTTTTCTAATTCTGTATAAGCCCAGTGTTTGTGCTAAGCTGCTCATAGTGCAGTGGCGGTTTGCAGTGTCCTGTGTAGATGCAAACACTTTCAAGTTAATATTTCCCTTAGAATGACTATCTCTACAAACTTCCCCAGTCACCTTGCTGCTCTAGGAACATCTGTGCTGCACACAGAGCAATATCGCCTTGTTGGATAGCTGAAGTTCACACTTAGTATAGGACCCATTCTTCATCCCCATGCTATCATCCTAGTCCAGTCAAATCTCCTCCACTCTTGTCCATGGATAAACCCATAGTAAATAATTCTGAAACCATGGAGAGAGGCACTTTTCTGCTATCTCTGCAGCCAGTCTGGTGGACATGGGCATCCTGAGGCAATTTAGCAATTGTCTCATGTATACTGACAACCACTTAACCCTGAAATAAACACAGTTTAAGAGAGATGTAGTTGCACTATGAAAATTGATACACAGTTCTCACATACTGACAAATCAAATGCCAAACAGGTTGTCAGCACATGCACTTCCCTCACTAAATAAGGTCTTGACACATGAACCATCATATGCAGAGATACTCACAAGTAACTTACTAAAACCTCAGAGGCCTCCCATATGCAGCCCTCAGAAACAACATATAAACAAAACCAAGTCAATATCAACCACTACACATAACAACATACATCACAATGTCTCCACAAGTAAAACCCCAAGACGAAACACCACACATTCAAACATCTTGGTCATACAAGACTCCATTGTGAGACACACAGATGCCCCCCTCACCAGGTTGGGTAAAGAGAGGGTTACAGTCAGTTGCCTGTCGGGGTCAGATTCAACAAATCATGCAGGCACTCATTTCACTTAATCACAAGTACAAGCACGACTCAGTCATAATCTATGTGGGTGTGAATGACCTGAGATGTACTTCCCTGGACTATATAAAGAGAGAGACATGATGGACCTCACTTAATACATGTTGCAGGCTGGTATGAACCTCTCACTGAGCAGCATTCTACCCCTCCCCCCAAGAATGATACTACAATACAAACAGAAAATTATTGACTTCAATAATTGGCTAGGCTACTGGTGTCATTCCAAGGGGATCCAGTCTGGGATGACATGATCGGCATACCATGCTGCTTTGCTAGAGATAGTCAGCATCTGTCACCCCTAAGCTTTCAGATACTGGCCAAGGTATTAGCCACCCCCATAGTGCCTTTTGTAGGCAGTACCAAACCAACAGACCAACCAATGTAATAACATCTTCTAATGCCAAGCTGAAGGTACTACTAATCAGTGCTAGGAGTCTTAGCAAAAAACTGCACTCCCTGGAAGCTGTCCTCACCCTGGAGAATACTGACGTCTGTGCAGTTACAGAGATGTGGTTCAAGACTGTGGAAAGCACCCCAGCAGTACAAGGCTACAACACCTATCCCACATTCAGACCACCCTCTGAAAAGGAAATAATGAAAGGAGGAGATGTTTCCATTTGCATAAAAAACAATCACACCTCTAGACTGGTCAAACAGGATGACTTGCTTGAGCTACTCCATGTCCAGCTGACCATAGGCAAAATCCCTCACCATATCATCACTAGCTACAGGTCCTCAACTATGAACCATGAAAATCACTCCGTATACCTGAAGTTACTGGAATCACTTATCATTCAGCCCAACACACCACACACGAGAGATTTTAACTACTCTCCATAAATTGGGAAACATACATGACCACTAACATGCAAGCTCAGAGATTCCTGCACTTTGTCAATGCAAATGCTCTGGAACAGCTGCTCTGCACTCCCACTAGGGGCTAAAATATCCCTGACATAGTACAGACAAACATGGAAAATCACTGCACCCAGCACCAGCGTAATATCATCAATAGTAAAATCGGATCATAAATCAGTCTCCTTTGAAATAAATGAAACAGTAAAACTGCCATCAAGCCCTAAAACCCTAAAGAATTTTTCCACAGCGAATCACCTTCCATTAAGTGACAGCATATGTAATTTTAAAGCTCTCCAACCCCAAAAACACAGAGGCCTACTCAGAAGTATACACAAATGTTCTGTACAACCATTTAAACAACTGCATAGAAACGGCAGTACCTGACCGAAGTAAACCGAGGTCTAGCCAGAAAAACTAGTCACCCTGGTGGACCCCTGGAATAAATAGTTTTATCATAGTAATACACTATGCTGCGGGAGCAGGAGTAGAAACATTAACCCCCAAACTGTTAATACCTTTATATTAGGTAACATGGCAATCTCTTAGAAAAAAACAACTCTTAAAATAAATTTGTTAATGGGAAAATGACTCTCAGATAAACAAGGGTTTCAAAGACAAACTAGGCATCTAACTGCCCAGAAAACAAAAATGATACTTGAACAATGTATGCCAAAAATTCCATGGTTGGACACTGCAGTAAAGACAAAGTTGCTAATATCTGTCAATTTATTGCCACTTACAGTGCAGCAGACAGAAAAACAAAACATGATTTTTTTATACCTCTCAGGCTCAAATGATGAATGTTTTTGCTTCTGGCATCCAGAAAGATGGACAAAAGGATGTAGATTCATGTGAAGGGAAAAAGAGAACCTTTCCTCTACCTTCACTATAAACAGGAGGAAATGCCAAAACGTAGTGCTCACAATTCTGTGCAGACAGGTTAAAAAGAGCAAACCGGAAGCAATGTGGCAAGCTCATAAAATAAAGGGTAGCATCAAATTTAAAATAGGCCAAAGCTGGTAAATCAGGTGGCTGAAGAAGAGGCAGCGCCTTTACCCCCACCATTACATTATGAGGAAATCTCTGCACAGAATTTTACTAGCTTGGAGAAAGAAGTAAGAAAAGTCTGTACAATGTGTTGCAAAAAACAGTAAAAAATAATCAAACCAAGTACTATTGTCAGCCTAAAAATGCAAATAATGGTATTGCTTTTGTGGCAAATGATGACACCGATTCGGTTCAGCAGAAATTCTCCCAGTCAACAGAACACGATAAGGAAAATTGGTGGTGTGCAACCCTATCACCCCCAAACCTTTCTCACCAGGCTGTCCTGGGTGAAGATGGCAGACTTTTAGTGATGCAGAGGATAGACAGAATGCCATGAGAATGCATGCTGATTAACACAGATGCTGCAGGACTGGTTGCAGGAAGACAATTATAGGTAGGTCCAGGGAACACAGCCTAATAACATACGTTGACTTCAATAGCTCTAATACCTCTATATGTCAAAACAAATAGGTACATGTGAAATTGCAGACCACTAATAGACCACTAGGATGAGGGTTCATGTGCTTATTTTGGGTATGCCAACATCTAAATTTATGATTTTGGCAATGGTCCCCTTGGAGTTCTAGCAGATTTAGTTAATCAAATTATATTAAAAGAGAGAGAAGCCTTTCAATTTATATTTTTTAAACTTCAAAAGAAAAATATGTTTGCATTGTGATCCATCTATGACTGAATAAATCCAGATATAAAACAAGAGTTAGAGAGTTTATTTCATAACCAGAGAGTTAAGCAAAAAATTGACAGTGGGTTACTGACAGACAATCTTGTGCATGAGCATGGGGACTAAATGCCATTACTTCACAGATAGTATGCACTTCAGATCCTGTGGAGGCAGAGCCATACGTAAGAGAGGGATAACAAAAAAGACAGGATATGGAGGTAAAATGAAGTTCCGAACATATTAGATCAGTTTGGCCAATAAAGAAAAAGATGGAGCCTGATAATTAGTGTCTGATTTTTTAACAGTAAGTAGTAGTACATCCTTTGTTGTACATTTAGTGACCACTATACCTAAATTAGTGCCTTAGCTTCACATTGACTGCAAAGCATTTTCACGTTTAGACATTCTTTTTTGTGCCACTTGCACCCCAGGCAGCATCGCAATTTTCAATTATTTGAAAAAAAAAGCAATACTTAATTATGAAACTGCCTCATGGATTTCACGGCTCTCTGCAGTATTTTCATCAGGTATTTGTTAAGATATCAGTAAATACCATAGCCAACCAGTGTCTAAATAGGTTTACACAAGAATCTTATGTTCCTGTACTATGGAAAAACTCTCATATTATCCCCCTCCATAAAGGGGGCAGTTCAACAGACTTCATAAATTTAGACCAATTGCAATCCTATCCCCTCTTTCAAAAATATTAGAAGTTGTTTTTGGATGAACTTTTCTAAGTTACCTCATACACAAGCAACTTCAAACCCTGGTTCAACATGGATTTTAACCATTTCATAGTAACAATATAGCTCTCTTAGCATTCACTGATAATGTCAACAAGGCTAGGAATAGCGACAAATTAGTTTCAGCCCTCTTCTTATCTCACTGTTAATACTAGCGTTCCCCAGGGCTCTAACTTAGGTCCTCACCTCTTTAATATTGTTACTAACTCTCAACATGTCTCCACACGACATGCATCTGTCTTACGGTATACAGATTACCCAACATTTATATGCACATCTAACGATCAGGCATACACCCAACAAATTAGTCAGGAAACATTTCTGCCACTGAAAAATGGTTTTCCACCTATCAGCTCATGTTAAATCGCCCCCAAAAAACTATTACGTTTTTCCAAATCTGTCATATGTGAAAAATACAACTTTGAAATACATTCCCTTAATAAAACTAACACTGAACTGGCCTGCCATATTAAATTATTAAGCATGATAATAATCCTAAGTTTGACTTACATATACAAAACTAAAAAATGCAGCAAAAACTAGGTTTACTTCATACAGCCAGAAGTTTCTTGACTCTAACATTTAGATTCACCCTAACCAATACATATCTCCTGTTTTCTCTCCTCTGTGATACTCCTGTTCTCACAAACCTCCAGACTTCACTCACATTAAAACTTTAACAGTCCTATAACAAAGTTGCCAAATTTGCAACCCATACACATTAACAAACCCACCACTGCTCAGTACTAAAGACTTTAAATTGGTTTGAACTATACCAAGAGTTAAACGACAAACAACTACTTTCCACATATAAAATCATACATTATCCCACTTCCAGTACTGATTTAAAAACAAATTCTGCAGCTTTAGCCTCCAAATTGTCCACTTACATCTAACGATCAAACACTTCTTACTACTCAAAAACCATCCAAATCTGCAGGACATTTCCATGCTTTTGCTACAGAGCAGGAGTATTGACATTCTATCCTTATTCCGATCAGGACAGATCCTTCCCTTCAGTCTTCCAAACTGTCTCTAAAAGACGTCTTAACCAATACCTGTCTCTGCTCCTGCTCTCCAGCTGTGTAGTATAAACTATTCTCCAATAAACTTTCCAATACTTTTGTGCACTTCTCTATCATATCTTATAGTACCACTCTTTTATCGTCACTTCACCTTATGTTTACAAATATTTCATTCCTCTAATGCAGTGCTGTAGTACAATCATTACTATCTACACAGTTGTCTACCACCTTTAACTGCTATACTTCTGTCTTTCATGCTCTTGCCTAAGTACTATATTACTCTTCTTCTTGTTTTATATAATCTAATAAGTCCAATATTTTCTTCTCATCTTTAATACGAGCTCTCATCTTTGAGTAAATGATTCAGTACAAACATACATTTCATTATATAAGTATTTTAAATATATAATAAAATAACTGTTTTACATTGCAATACATAGAATAATTAGATCTGTATTACTCTCATGTTTTCTGCA